>NW_028175383.1:0-252862 GCF_965226575.1 Pagrus pagrus | reverse complement strand
TTTTCAGTGAAATGCAGCTTAGTGCAAAAACAGCCTCCTCTCGCTCTGAAACGCTCATTTTTCACATAAGCCACTTTTCAGCCTTAGGCGACTGTACAGTGCTAAAACAGCCTCCTATCGCTCTGAAACGCTCATTTTTGACATAACCCACTTTTCAGCCTTAATGAATGAAATTCCAGGTAAAAACTCCTTTGCCATGAAGAAGATCCAAATTCAACCAGTTCAGGCTAGTAAACCTGTTTGAAAGACCTTTTTTCAGTGAAATGCAGCTTAGTGCAAAAACAGGCTGCTCTCGCTCTGAAACGCTCATTTTTCACATTAGCCACTTTTCAGCGCTTAAAACAGCCTCCAATCGCTCTGAAACGCTCATTTTTGACATAAGCCACTTTTCACCTTTAATGAATGAAATTCCAGGTAAAAACTCCTTTGCCATGAAGAAGATCCAAATTCAACCAGTTCAGGCTAGTAAACCTGTTTGAAAGACCTTTTTTCAGTGAAATGCAGCTTAGTGCAAAAACAGCCTCCTCTCGCTCTGAAACGCTCATTTTTCACATAAGCCACTTTTCAGCCTTAGGCGACTGTACAGTGCTAAAACAGCCTCCTATCGCTCTGAAACGCTCATTTTTGACATAACCCACTTTTCAGCCTTAATGAATTAAATTCCAGGTAAAAACTCATTTGCCATGAAGAAGATCCAAATTCAACCAGTTCAGGCTAGTAAACCTGTTTGAAAGACCTTTTTTCAGTGAAATGCAGCTTAGTGCAAAAACAGGCTGCTCTCGCTCTGAAACGCTCATTTTTCACATAAGCCACTTTTCAGCGCTAAAACAGCCTCCAATCGCTCTGAAACGCTCATTTTTGACATAACCCACTTTTCAGCCTTAATGAATTAAATTCCAGGTAAAAACTCATTTGCCATGAAGAAGATCCAAATTCAACCAGTTCAGGCTAGTAAACCTGTTTGAAAGACCTTTTTTCAGTGAAATGCAGCTTAGTGCAAAAACAGCCTCCAATCGCTCTGAAACGCTCATTTTTGACATAAGCCACTTTTCACCTTTAATGAATGAAATTCCAGGTAAAAACTCCTTTGCCATGAAGAAGATCCAAATTCATGCAGTTCAGGCTAGTAAACCTGGTTGAAAGACCTTTTTTCAGTGAAATGCAGCTTAGTGCAAAAACAGCCTCCTCTCGCTCTGAAACGCTCATTTTTCACATAAGCCACTTTTCAGCCTTAGGCGACTGTACAGTGCTAAAACAGCCTCCTATCGCTCTGAAACGCTCATTTTTGACATAACCCACTTTTCAGCCTTAATGAATTAAATTCCAGGTAAAAACTCCTTTGCCATGAAGAAGATCCAAATTCAACAAGTTCAGGCTAGTAAACCTGTTTGAAAGACCTTTTTTCAGTGAAATGCAGCTTAGTGCAAAAACAGGCTGCTCTCGCTCTGAAACGCTCATTTTTGACATAAGCCACTTTTCACCTTTAATGAATGAAATTCCAGGTAAAAACTCCTTTGCCATGAAGAAGATCCAAATTCATGCAGTTCAGGCTAGTAAACCTGGTTGAAAGACCTTTTTTCAGTGAAATGCAGCTTAGTGCAAAAACAGCCTCCTCTCGCTCTGAAACGCTCATTTTTCACATAAGCCACTTTTCATCCTTAGGCGACTGTACAGTGCTAAAACAGCCTCCTATCGCTCTGAAACGCTCATTTTTGACATAACCCACTTTTCAGCCTTAATGAATTAAATTCCAGGTAAAAACTCCTTTGCCATGAAGAAGATCCAAATTCAACCAGTTCAGGCTAGTAAACCTGTTTGAAAGACCTTTTTTCAGTGAAATGCAGCTTAGTGCAAAAACAGCCTCCAATCGCTCTGAAACGCTCATTTTTGACATAAGCCACTTTTCACCTTTAATGAATGAAATTCCAGGTAAAAACTCCTTTGCCATGAAGAAGATCCAAATTCAACCAGTTCAGGCTAGTAAACCTGTTTGAAAGACCTTTTTTCAGTGAAATGCAGCTTAGTGCAAAAACAGGCTGCTCTCGCTCTGAAACGCTCATTTTTCACATTAGCCACTTTTCAGGGCTAAAACAGCCTCCAATCGCTCTGAAACGCTCATTTTTGACATAAGCCACTTTTCACCTTTAATGAATGAAATTCCAGGAAAAAACTCCTTTGCCATGAAGAAGATCCAAATTCAACCAGTTCAGGCTAGTAAACCTGTTTGAAAGACCTTTTTTCAGTGAAATGCAGCTTAGTGCAAAAACAGGCTGCTCTCGCTCTGAAACGCTCATTTTTCACATAAGCCACTTTTCAGCGCTAAAACAGCCTCCAATCGCTCTGAAACGCTCATTTTTGACATAAGCCACTTTTCACCTTTAATGAATGAAATTCCAGGTAAAAACTCCTTTGCCATGAAGAAGATCCAAATTCAACCAGTTCAGGCTAGTAAACCTGTTTGAAAGACCTTTTTTCAGTGAAATGCAGCTTAGTGCAAAAACAGCCTCCTCTCGCTCTGAAACGCTCATTTTTCACATAAGCCACTTTTCAGCGCTAAAACAGCCTCCAATCGCTCTGAAACGCTCATTTTTGACATAAGCCACTTTTCAGCCTTAGGCGACTGTACAGTGCTAAAACAGCCTCCAATCGCTCTGAAACGCTCATTTTTGACATAAGCCACTTTTCACCTTTAATGAATGAAATTCCAGGTAAAAACTCCTTTGCCATGAAGAAGATCCAAATTCAACCAGTTCAGGCTAGTAAACCTGTTTGAAAGACCTTTTTTCAGTGAAATGCAGCTTAGTGCAAAAACAGCCTCCTCTCGCTCTGAAACGCTCATTTTTCACATAAGCCACTTTTCAGCCTTAGGCGACTGTACAGTGCTAAAACAGCCTCCTATCGCTCTGAAACGCTCATTTTTGACATAACCCACTTTTCAGCCTTAATGAATGAATTTCCAGGTAAAAACTCCTTTGCCATGAAGAAGATCCAAATTCAACCAGTTCAGGCTAGTAAACCTGTTTGAAAGACCTTTTTTCAGTGAAATGCAGCTTAGTGCAAAAACAGGCTGCTCTCGCTCTGAAACGCTCATTTTTCACATTAGCCACTTTTCAGCGCTAAAACAGCCTCCAATCGCTCTGAAACGCTCATTTTTCACATTAGCCACTTTTCAGCGCTAAAACAGCCTCCAATCGCTCTGAAACGCTCATTTTTGACATAAGCCACTTTTCACCTTTAATGAATGAAATTCCAGGTAAAAACTCCTTTGCCATGAAGAAGATCCAAATTCATGCAGTTCAGGCTAGTAAACCTGGTTGAAAGACCTTTTTTCAGTGAAATGCAGCTTAGTGCAAAAACAGCCTCCTCTCGCTCTGAAACGCTCATTTTTCACATAAGCCACTTTTCAGCCTTAGGCGACTGTACAGTGCTAAAACAGCCTCCTCTCGCTCTGAAACGCTGATTTTTCACATAAGCCACTTTTCAGCCTTAGGCGACTGTACAGTGCTAAAACAGCCTCCTATCGCTCTGAAACGCTCATTTTTGACATAACCCACTTTTCAGCCTTAATGAATTAAATTCCAGGTAAAAACTCATTTGCCATGAAGAAGATCCAAATTCAACCAGTTCAGGCTAGTAAACCTGTTTGAAAGACCTTTTTTCAGTGAAATGCAGCTTAGTGCAAAAACAGGCTGCTCTCGCTCTGAAACGCTCATTTTTCACATAAGCCACTTTTCAGCGCTAAAACAGCCTCCAATCGCTCTGAAACGCTCATTTTTGACATAACCCACTTTTCAGCCTTAATGAATTAAATTCCAGGTAAAAACTCATTTGCCATGAAGAAGATCCAAATTCAACCAGTTCAGGCTAGTAAACCTGTTTGAAAGACCTTTTTTCAGTGAAATGCAGCTTAGTGCAAAAACAGCCTCCAATCGCTCTTAAACGCTCATTTTTGACATAAGCCACTTTTCACCTTTAATGAATGAAATTCCAGGTAAAAACTCCTTTGCCATGAAGAAGATCCAAATTCATGCAGTTCAGGCTAGTAAACCTGGTTGAAAGACCTTTTTTCAGTGAAATGCAGCTTAGTGCAAAAACAGCCTCCTCTCGCTCTGAAACGCTCATTTTTCACATAAGCCACTTTTCAGCCTTAGGCGACTGTACAGTGCTAAAACAGCCTCCTATCGCTCTGAAACGCTCATTTTTGACATAACCCACTTTTCAGCCTTAATGAATTAAATTCCAGGTAAAAACTCCTTTGCCATGAAGAAGATCCAAATTCAACAAGTTCAGGCTAGTAAACCTGTTTGAAAGACCTTTTTTCAGTGAAATGCAGCTTAGTGCAAAAACAGGCTGCTCTCGCTCTGAAACGCTCATTTTTCACATAAGCCACTTTTCACCTTTAATGAATGAAATTCCAGGTAAAAACTCCTTTGCCATGAAGAAGATCCAAATTCATGCAGTTCAGGCTAGTAAACCTGGTTGAAAGACCTTTTTTCAGTGAAATGCAGCTTAGTGCAAAAACAGCCTCCTCTCGCTCTGAAACGCTCATTTTTCACATAAGCCACTTTTCATCCTTAGGCGACTGTACAGTGCTAAAACAGCCTCCTATCGCTCTGAAACGCTCATTTTTGACATAACCCACTTTTCAGCCTTAATGAATTAAATTCCAGGTAAAAACTCCTTTGCCATGAAGAAGATCCAAATTCAACCAGTTCAGGCTAGTAAACCTGTTTGAAAGACCTTTTTTCAGTGAAATGCAGCTTAGTGCAAAAACAGCCTCCAATCGCTCTGAAACGCTCATTTTTGACATAAGCCACTTTTCACCTTTAATGAATGAAATTCCAGGTAAAAAACTCCTTTGCCATGAAGAAGATCCAAATTCATGCAGTTCAGGCTAGTAAACCTGGTTGAAAGACCTTTTTTCAGTGAAATGCAGCTTAGTGCAAAAACAGCCTCCTCTCGCTCTGAAGCGCTCATTTTTCACATAAGCCACTTTTCAGCCTTAGGCGACTGTACAGTGCTAAAACAGCCTCCTCTCGCTCTGAAACGCTCATTTTTCACATAAGCCACTTTTCACCCTTAATGAATTAAATTCCAGGTAAAAACTCCTTTGCCATGAAGAAGATCCAAATTCAACCAGTTCAGGCTAGTAAACCTGTTTGAAAGACCTTTTTTCAGTGAAATGCAGCTTAGTGCAAAAACAGGCTGCTCTCGCTCTGAAACGCTCATTTTTCACATAAGCCACTTTTCAGCGCTAAAACAGCCTCCAATCGCTCTGAAACGCTCATTTTTGACATAAGCCACTTTTCAGCCTTAGGCGACTGTACAGTGCTAAAACAGCCTCCTATCGCTCTGAAACGCTCATTTTTCACATAACCCACTTTTCAGCCTTAATGAATTAAATTCCAGGTAAAAACTCCTTTGCCATGAAGAAGATCCAAATTCAACAAGTTCAGGCTAGTAAACCTGTTTGAAAGACCTTTTTTCAGTGAAATGCAGCTTAGTGCAAAAACAGGCTGCTCTCGCTCTGAAACGCTCATTTTTCACATAAGCCACTTTTCAGCGCTAAAACAGCCTCCAATCGCTCTGAAACGCTCATTTTTGACATAAGCCACTTTTCAGCCTTAGGCGACTGTACAGTGCTAAAACAGCCTCCAATCGCTCTGAAACGCTCATTTTTGACATAAGCCACTTTTCACCTTTAATGAATGAAATTCCAGGTAAAAACTCCTTTGCCATGAAGAAGATCCAAATTCAACCAGTTCAGGCTAGTAAACCTGTTTGAAAGACCTTTTTTCAGTGAAATGCAGCTTAGTGCAAAAACAGGCTGCTCTCGCTCTGAAACGCTCATTTTTCACATAAGCCACTTTTCAGCCTTAGGAGACTGTACAGTGCTAAAACAGCCTCCTATCGCTCTGAAACGCTCATTTTTGACATAACCCACTTTTCAGCCTTGATGAATTAAATTCCAGGTAAAAACTCCTTTGCCATGAAGAAGATCCAAATTCAACAAGTTCAGGCTAGTAAACCTGTTTGAAAGACCTTTTTTCAGTGAAATGCAGCTTAGTGCAAAAACAGGCTGCTCTCGCTCTGAGACGCTCAATTTTCACATAAGCCACTTTTCAGCCTTATAGGCGACTGTACAGTGCAAAAACAGCCTCCTCTCGCTCTGAAACGCTCATTTTTGACATAAGCCACTTTTCAGCCTTAATGAATTAAATTCCAGGTAAAAACTCCTTTGCCATGAAGAAGATCCAAATTCAACAAGTTCAGGCTAGTAAACCTGTTTGAAAGACCTTTTTTCAGTGAAATGCAGCTTAGTGCAAAAACAGGCTGCTCTCGCTCTGAAACGCTCATTTTTCACATAAGCCACTTTTCAGCGCTAAAACAGCCTCCAATCGCTCTGAAACGCTCATTTTTGACATAAGCCACTTTTCACCTTTAATGAATGAAATTCCAGGTAAAAACTCCTTTGCCATGAAGAAGATCCAAATTCATGCAGTTCAGGCTAGTAAACCTGGTTGAAAGACCTTTTTTCAGTGAAATGCAGCCTAGTGCAAAAACAGCCTCCTCTCGCTCTGAAACGCTCATTTTTCACATAAGCCACTTTTCAGCCTTAGGCGACTGTACAGTGCTAAAACAGCCTCCTCTCGCTCTGAAACGCTCATTTTTCACATAAGCCACTTTTCAGCCTTAGGCGACTGTACAGTGCTAAAACAGCCTCCTATCGCTCTGAAACGCTCATTTTTGACATAACCCACTTTTCAGCCTTAATGAATTAAATTCCAGGTAAAAACTCCTTTGCCATGAAGAAGATCCAAATTCAACCAGTTCAGGCTAGTAAACCTGTTTGAAAGACCTTTTTTCAGTGAAATGCAGCTTAGTGCAAAAACAGGCTGCTCTCGCTCTGAAACGCTCATTTTTCACATAAGCCACTTTTCAGCCTTAGGCGACTGTACAGTGCTAAAACAGCCTCCTCTCGCTCTGAAACGCTCATTTTTCACATAAGCCACTTTTCAGCCTTAGGCGACTGTACAGTGCTAAAACAGCCTCCTATCGCTCTGAAACGCTCATTTTTCACATAACCCACTTTTCAGCCTTAATGAATTAAATTCCAGGTAAAAACTCCTTTGCCATGAAGAAGATCCAAATTCAACCAGTTCAGGCTAGTAAACCTGTTTGAAAGACCTTTTTTCAGTGAAATGCAGCTTAGTGCAAAAACAGGCTGCTCTCGCTCTGAAACGCTCATTTTTCACATAAGCCACTTTTCACCTTTAATGAATGAAATTCCAGGTAAAAACTCCTTTGCCATGAAGAAGATCCAAATTCAACCAGTTCAGGCTAGTAAACCTGTTTGAAAGACCTTTTTTCAGTGAAATGCAGCTTAGTGCAAAAACAGGCTGCTCTCGCTCTGAAACGCTCATTTTTCACATAAGCCACTTTTCAGCGCTAAAACAGCCTCCAATCGCTCTGAAACGCTCATTTTTGACATAAGCCACTTTTCAGCCTTAGGCGACTGTACAGTGCTAAAACAGCCTCCTCTCGCTCTGAAACGCTCATTTTTCACATAAGCCACTTTTCAGCCTTAGGCGACTGTACAGTGCTAAAACAGCCTCCTATCGCTCTGAAACGCTCATTTTTCACATAACCCACTTTTCAGCCTTAATGAATTAAATTCCAGGTAAAAACTCCTTTGCCATGAAGAAGATCCAAATTCAACAAGTTCAGGCTAGTAAACCTGTTTGAAAGACCTTTTTTCAGTGAAATGCAGCTTAGTGCAAAAACAGGCTGCTCTCGCTCTGAAACGCTCATTTTTCACATAAGCCACTTTTCAGCGCTAAAACAGCCTCCAATCGCTCTGAAACGCTCATTTTTGACATAAGCCACTTTTCACCTTTAATGAATGAAATTCCAGGTAAAAACTCCTTTGCCATGAAGAAGATCCAAATTCAACCAGTTCAGGCTAGTAAACCTGTTTGAAAGACCTTTTTTCAGTGAAATGCAGCTTAGTGCAAAAACAGGCTGCTCTCGCTCTGAAACGCTCATTTTTCACATAAGCCACTTTTCAGCGCTAAAACAGCCTCCAATCGCTCTGAAACGCTCATTTTTGACATAAGCCACTTTTCACCTTTAATGAATGAAATTCCAGGTAAAAACTCCTTTGCCATGAAGAAGATCCAAATTCAACCAGTTCAGGCTAGTAAACCTGTTTGAAAGACCTTTTTTCAGTGAAATGCAGCTTAGTGCAAAAACAGCCTCCTCTCGCTCTGAAACGCTCATTTTTCACATAAGCCACTTTTCAGCGCTAAAACAGCCTCCAATCGCTCTGAAACGCTCATTTTTGACATAAGCCACTTTTCAGCCTTAGGCGACTGTACAGTGCTAAAACAGCCTCCAATCGCTCTGAAACGCTCATTTTTGACATAAGCCACTTTTCACCTTTAATGAATGAAATTCCAGGTAAAAACTCCTTTGCCATGAAGAAGATCCAAATTCAACCAGTTCAGGCTAGTAAACCTGTTTGAAAGACCTTTTTTCAGTGAAATGCAGCTTAGTGCAAAAACAGGCTGCTCTCGCTCTGAAACGCTCATTTTTCACATAAGCCACTTTTCAGCGCTAAAACAGCCTCCAATCGCTCTGAAACGCTCATTTTTGACATAAGCCACTTTTCACCTTTAATGAATGAAATTCCAGGAAAAAACTCCTTTGCCATGAAGAAGATCCAAATTCAACCAGTTCAGGCTAGTAAACCTGTTTGAAAGACCTTTTTTCAGTGAAATGCAGCTTAGTGCAAAAACAGGCTGCTCTCGCTCTGAAACGCTCATTTTTCACATAAGCCACTTTTCAGCGCTAAAACAGCCTCCAATCGCTCTGAAACGCTCATTTTTGACATAAGCCACTTTTCACCTTTAATGAATGAAATTCCAGGTAAAAACTCCTTTGCCATGAAGAAGATCCAAATTCAACCAGTTCAGGCTAGTAAACCTGTTTGAAAGACCTTTTTTCAGTGAAATGCAGCTTAGTGCAAAAACAGCCTCCTCTCGCTCTGAAACGCTCATTTTTCACATAAGCCACTTTTCAGCGCTAAAACAGCCTCCAATCGCTCTGAAACGCTCATTTTTGACATAAGCCACTTTTCAGCCTTAGGCGACTGTACAGTGCTAAAACAGCCTCCTATCGCTCTGAAACGCTCATTTTTGACATAACCCACTTTTCAGCCTTAATGAATTAAATTCCAGGTAAAAACTCCTTTGCCATGAAGAAGATCCAAATTCAACCAGTTCAGGCTAGTAAACCTGTTTGAAAGACCTTTTTTCAGTGAAATGCAGCTTAGTGCAAAAACAGCCTCCAATCGCTCTGAAACGCTCATTTTTGACATAAGCCACTTTTCACCTTTAATGAATGAAATTCCAGGTAAAAACTCCTTTGCCATGAAGAAGATCCAAATTCAACCAGTTCAGGCTAGTAAACCTGTTTGAAAGACCTTTTTTCAGTGAAATGCAGCTTAGTGCAAAAACAGGCTGCTCTCGCTCTGAAACGCTCATTTTTCACATTAGCCACTTTTCAGGGCTAAAACAGCCTCCAATCGCTCTGAAACGCTCATTTTTGACATAAGCCACTTTTCACCTTTAATGAATGAAATTCCAGGAAAAAACTCCTTTGCCATGAAGAAGATCCAAATTCAACCAGTTCAGGCTAGTAAACCTGTTTGAAAGACCTTTTTTCAGTGAAATGCAGCTTAGTGCAAAAACAGGCTGCTCTCGCTCTGAAACGCTCATTTTTCACATAAGCCACTTTTCAGCGCTAAAACAGCCTCCAATCGCTCTGAAACGCTCATTTTTGACATAAGCCACTTTTCACCTTTAATGAATGAAATTCCAGGTAAAAACTCCTTTGCCATGAAGAAGATCCAAATTCAACCAGTTCAGGCTAGTAAACCTGTTTGAAAGACCTTTTTTCAGTGAAATGCAGCTTAGTGCAAAAACAGCCTCCTCTCGCTCTGAAACGCTCATTTTTCACATAAGCCACTTTTCAGCGCTAAAACAGCCTCCAATCGCTCTGAAACGCTCATTTTTGACATAAGCCACTTTTCAGCCTTAGGCGACTGTACAGTGCTAAAACAGCCTCCAATCGCTCTGAAACGCTCATTTTTGACATAAGCCACTTTTCACCTTTAATGAATGAAATTCCAGGTAAAAACTCCTTTGCCATGAAGAAGATCCAAATTCAACCAGTTCAGGCTAGTAAACCTGTTTGAAAGACCTTTTTTCAGTGAAATGCAGCTTAGTGCAAAAACAGCCTCCTCTCGCTCTGAAACGCTCATTTTTCACATAAGCCACTTTTCAGCCTTAGGCGACTGTACAGTGCTAAAACAGCCTCCTATCGCTCTGAAACGCTCATTTTTGACATAACCCACTTTTCAGCCTTAATGAATGAATTTCCAGGTAAAAACTCCTTTGCCATGAAGAAGATCCAAATTCAACCAGTTCAGGCTAGTAAACCTGTTTGAAAGACCTTTTTTCAGTGAAATGCAGCTTAGTGCAAAAACAGGCTGCTCTCGCTCTGAAACGCTCATTTTTCACATTAGCCACTTTTCAGCGCTAAAACAGCCTCCAATCGCTCTGAAACGCTCATTTTTCACATTAGCCACTTTTCAGCGCTAAAACAGCCTCCAATCGCTCTGAAACGCTCATTTTTGACATAAGCCACTTTTCACCTTTAATGAATGAAATTCCAGGTAAAAACTCCTTTGCCATGAAGAAGATCCAAATTCATGCAGTTCAGGCTAGTAAACCTGGTTGAAAGACCTTTTTTCAGTGAAATGCAGCTTAGTGCAAAAACAGCCTCCTCTCGCTCTGAAACGCTCATTTTTCACATAAGCCACTTTTCAGCCTTAGGCGACTGTACAGTGCTAAAACAGCCTCCTCTCGCTCTGAAACGCTGATTTTTCACATAAGCCACTTTTCAGCCTTAGGCGACTGTACAGTGCTAAAACAGCCTCCTATCGCTCTGAAACGCTCATTTTTGACATAACCCACTTTTCAGCCTTAATGAATTAAATTCCAGGTAAAAACTCATTTGCCATGAAGAAGATCCAAATTCAACCAGTTCAGGCTAGTAAACCTGTTTGAAAGACCTTTTTTCAGTGAAATGCAGCTTAGTGCAAAAACAGGCTGCTCTCGCTCTGAAACGCTCATTTTTCACATAAGCCACTTTTCAGCGCTAAAACAGCCTCCAATCGCTCTGAAACGCTCATTTTTGACATAACCCACTTTTCAGCCTTAATGAATTAAATTCCAGGTAAAAACTCATTTGCCATGAAGAAGATCCAAATTCAACCAGTTCAGGCTAGTAAACCTGTTTGAAAGACCTTTTTTCAGTGAAATGCAGCTTAGTGCAAAAACAGCCTCCAATCGCTCTTAAACGCTCATTTTTGACATAAGCCACTTTTCACCTTTAATGAATGAAATTCCAGGTAAAAACTCCTTTGCCATGAAGAAGATCCAAATTCATGCAGTTCAGGCTAGTAAACCTGGTTGAAAGACCTTTTTTCAGTGAAATGCAGCTTAGTGCAAAAACAGCCTCCTCTCGCTCTGAAACGCTCATTTTTCACATAAGCCACTTTTCAGCCTTAGGCGACTGTACAGTGCTAAAACAGCCTCCTATCGCTCTGAAACGCTCATTTTTGACATAACCCACTTTTCAGCCTTAATGAATTAAATTCCAGGTAAAAACTCCTTTGCCATGAAGAAGATCCAAATTCAACAAGTTCAGGCTAGTAAACCTGTTTGAAAGACCTTTTTTCAGTGAAATGCAGCTTAGTGCAAAAACAGGCTGCTCTCGCTCTGAAACGCTCATTTTTCACATAAGCCACTTTTCACCTTTAATGAATGAAATTCCAGGTAAAAACTCCTTTGCCATGAAGAAGATCCAAATTCATGCAGTTCAGGCTAGTAAACCTGGTTGAAAGACCTTTTTTCAGTGAAATGCAGCTTAGTGCAAAAACAGCCTCCTCTCGCTCTGAAACGCTCATTTTTCACATAAGCCACTTTTCATCCTTAGGCGACTGTACAGTGCTAAAACAGCCTCCTATCGCTCTGAAACGCTCATTTTTGACATAACCCACTTTTCAGCCTTAATGAATTAAATTCCAGGTAAAAACTCCTTTGCCATGAAGAAGATCCAAATTCAACCAGTTCAGGCTAGTAAACCTGTTTGAAAGACCTTTTTTCAGTGAAATGCAGCTTAGTGCAAAAACAGCCTCCAATCGCTCTGAAACGCTCATTTTTGACATAAGCCACTTTTCACCTTTAATGAATGAAATTCCAGGTAAAAACTCCTTTGCCATGAAGAAGATCCAAATTCATGCAGTTCAGGCTAGTAAACCTGGTTGAAAGACCTTTTTTCAGTGAAATGCAGCTTAGTGCAAAAACAGCCTCCTCTCGCTCTGAAGCGCTCATTTTTCACATAAGCCACTTTTCAGCCTTAGGCGACTGTACAGTGCTAAAACAGCCTCCTCTCGCTCTGAAACGCTCATTTTTCACATAAGCCACTTTTCACCCTTAATGAATTAAATTCCAGGTAAAAACTCCTTTGCCATGAAGAAGATCCAAATTCAACCAGTTCAGGCTAGTAAACCTGTTTGAAAGACCTTTTTTCAGTGAAATGCAGCTTAGTGCAAAAACAGGCTGCTCTCGCTCTGAAACGCTCATTTTTCACATAAGCCACTTTTCAGCGCTAAAACAGCCTCCAATCGCTCTGAAACGCTCATTTTTGACATAAGCCACTTTTCAGCCTTAGGCGACTGTACAGTGCTAAAACAGCCTCCTATCGCTCTGAAACGCTCATTTTTCACATAACCCACTTTTCAGCCTTAATGAATTAAATTCCAGGTAAAAACTCCTTTGCCATGAAGAAGATCCAAATTCAACAAGTTCAGGCTAGTAAACCTGTTTGAAAGACCTTTTTTCAGTGAAATGCAGCTTAGTGCAAAAACAGGCTGCTCTCGCTCTGAAACGCTCATTTTTCACATAAGCCACTTTTCAGCGCTAAAACAGCCTCCAATCGCTCTGAAACGCTCATTTTTGACATAAGCCACTTTTCAGCCTTAGGCGACTGTACAGTGCTAAAACAGCCTCCAATCGCTCTGAAACGCTCATTTTTGACATAAGCCACTTTTCACCTTTAATGAATGAAATTCCAGGTAAAAACTCCTTTGCCATGAAGAAGATCCAAATTCAACCAGTTCAGGCTAGTAAACCTGTTTGAAAGACCTTTTTTCAGTGAAATGCAGCTTAGTGCAAAAACAGGCTGCTCTCGCTCTGAAACGCTCATTTTTCACATAAGCCACTTTTCAGCCTTAGGAGACTGTACAGTGCTAAAACAGCCTCCTATCGCTCTGAAACGCTCATTTTTGACATAACCCACTTTTCAGCCTTGATGAATTAAATTCCAGGTAAAAACTCCTTTGCCATGAAGAAGATCCAAATTCAACAAGTTCAGGCTAGTAAACCTGTTTGAAAGACCTTTTTTCAGTGAAATGCAGCTTAGTGCAAAAACAGGCTGCTCTCGCTCTGAGACGCTCAATTTTCACATAAGCCACTTTTCAGCCTTATAGGCGACTGTACAGTGCAAAAACAGCCTCCTCTCGCTCTGAAACGCTCATTTTTGACATAAGCCACTTTTCAGCCTTAATGAATTAAATTCCAGGTAAAAACTCCTTTGCCATGAAGAAGATCCAAATTCAACAAGTTCAGGCTAGTAAACCTGTTTGAAAGACCTTTTTTCAGTGAAATGCAGCTTAGTGCAAAAACAGGCTGCTCTCGCTCTGAAACGCTCATTTTTCACATAAGCCACTTTTCAGCGCTAAAACAGCCTCCAATCGCTCTGAAACGCTCATTTTTGACATAAGCCACTTTTCACCTTTAATGAATGAAATTCCAGGTAAAAACTCCTTTGCCATGAAGAAGATCCAAATTCATGCAGTTCAGGCTAGTAAACCTGGTTGAAAGACCTTTTTTCAGTGAAATGCAGCCTAGTGCAAAAACAGCCTCCTCTCGCTCTGAAACGCTCATTTTTCACATAAGCCACTTTTCAGCCTTAGGCGACTGTACAGTGCTAAAACAGCCTCCTCTCGCTCTGAAACGCTCATTTTTCACATAAGCCACTTTTCAGCCTTAGGCGACTGTACAGTGCTAAAACAGCCTCCTATCGCTCTGAAACGCTCATTTTTGACATAACCCACTTTTCAGCCTTAATGAATTAAATTCCAGGTAAAAACTCCTTTGCCATGAAGAAGATCCAAATTCAACCAGTTCAGGCTAGTAAACCTGTTTGAAAGACCTTTTTTCAGTGAAATGCAGCTTAGTGCAAAAACAGGCTGCTCTCGCTCTGAAACGCTCATTTTTCACATAAGCCACTTTTCAGCCTTAGGCGACTGTACAGTGCTAAAACAGCCTCCTCTCGCTCTGAAACGCTCATTTTTCACATAAGCCACTTTTCAGCCTTAGGCGACTGTACAGTGCTAAAACAGCCTCCTATCGCTCTGAAACGCTCATTTTTCACATAACCCACTTTTCAGCCTTAATGAATTAAATTCCAGGTAAAAACTCCTTTGCCATGAAGAAGATCCAAATTCAACCAGTTCAGGCTAGTAAACCTGTTTGAAAGACCTTTTTTCAGTGAAATGCAGCTTAGTGCAAAAACAGGCTGCTCTCGCTCTGAAACGCTCATTTTTCACATAAGCCACTTTTCACCTTTAATGAATGAAATTCCAGGTAAAAACTCCTTTGCCATGAAGAAGATCCAAATTCAACCAGTTCAGGCTAGTAAACCTGTTTGAAAGACCTTTTTTCAGTGAAATGCAGCTTAGTGCAAAAACAGGCTGCTCTCGCTCTGAAACGCTCATTTTTCACATAAGCCACTTTTCAGCGCTAAAACAGCCTCCAATCGCTCTGAAACGCTCATTTTTGACATAAGCCACTTTTCAGCCTTAGGCGACTGTACAGTGCTAAAACAGCCTCCTCTCGCTCTGAAACGCTCATTTTTCACATAAGCCACTTTTCAGCCTTAGGCGACTGTACAGTGCTAAAACAGCCTCCTATCGCTCTGAAACGCTCATTTTTCACATAACCCACTTTTCAGCCTTAATGAATTAAATTCCAGGTAAAAACTCCTTTGCCATGAAGAAGATCCAAATTCAACAAGTTCAGGCTAGTAAACCTGTTTGAAAGACCTTTTTTCAGTGAAATGCAGCTTAGTGCAAAAACAGGCTGCTCTCGCTCTGAAACGCTCATTTTTCACATAAGCCACTTTTCAGCGCTAAAACAGCCTCCAATCGCTCTGAAACGCTCATTTTTGACATAAGCCACTTTTCACCTTTAATGAATGAAATTCCAGGTAAAAACTCCTTTGCCATGAAGAAGATCCAAATTCAACCAGTTCAGGCTAGTAAACCTGTTTGAAAGACCTTTTTTCAGTGAAATGCAGCTTAGTGCAAAAACAGGCTGCTCTCGCTCTGAAACGCTCATTTTTCACATAAGCCACTTTTCAGCGCTAAAACAGCCTCCAATCGCTCTGAAACGCTCATTTTTGACATAAGCCACTTTTCACCTTTAATGAATGAAATTCCAGGTAAAAACTCCTTTGCCATGAAGAAGATCCAAATTCAACCAGTTCAGGCTAGTAAACCTGTTTGAAAGACCTTTTTTCAGTGAAATGCAGCTTAGTGCAAAAACAGCCTCCTCTCGCTCTGAAACGCTCATTTTTCACATAAGCCACTTTTCAGCGCTAAAACAGCCTCCAATCGCTCTGAAACGCTCATTTTTGACATAAGCCACTTTTCAGCCTTAGGCGACTGTACAGTGCTAAAACAGCCTCCAATCGCTCTGAAACGCTCATTTTTGACATAAGCCACTTTTCACCTTTAATGAATGAAATTCCAGGTAAAAACTCCTTTGCCATGAAGAAGATCCAAATTCAACCAGTTCAGGCTAGTAAACCTGTTTGAAAGACCTTTTTTCAGTGAAATGCAGCTTAGTGCAAAAACAGGCTGCTCTCGCTCTGAAACGCTCATTTTTCACATAAGCCACTTTTCAGCGCTAAAACAGCCTCCAATCGCTCTGAAACGCTCATTTTTGACATAAGCCACTTTTCACCTTTAATGAATGAAATTCCAGGAAAAAACTCCTTTGCCATGAAGAAGATCCAAATTCAACCAGTTCAGGCTAGTAAACCTGTTTGAAAGACCTTTTTTCAGTGAAATGCAGCTTAGTGCAAAAACAGGCTGCTCTCGCTCTGAAACGCTCATTTTTCACATAAGCCACTTTTCAGCGCTAAAACAGCCTCCAATCGCTCTGAAACGCTCATTTTTGACATAAGCCACTTTTCACCTTTAATGAATGAAATTCCAGGTAAAAACTCCTTTGCCATGAAGAAGATCCAAATTCAACCAGTTCAGGCTAGTAAACCTGTTTGAAAGACCTTTTTTCAGTGAAATGCAGCTTAGTGCAAAAACAGCCTCCTCTCGCTCTGAAACGCTCATTTTTCACATAAGCCACTTTTCAGCGCTAAAACAGCCTCCAATCGCTCTGAAACGCTCATTTTTGACATAAGCCACTTTTCACCTTTAATGAATGAAATTCCAGGTAAAAACTCCTTTGCCATGAAGAAGATCCAAATTCAACCAGTTCAGGCTAGTAAACCTGTTTGAAAGACCTTTTTTCAGTGAAATGCAGCTTAGTGCAAAAACAGCCTCCTCTCGCTCTGAAACGCTCATTTTTCACATAAGCCACTTTTCAGCCTTAGGCGACTGTACAGTGCTAAAACAGCCTCCTATCGCTCTGAAACGCTCATTTTTGACATAACCCACTTTTCAGCCTTAATGAATTAAATTCCAGGTAAAAACTCATTTGCCATGAAGAAGATCCAAATTCAACCAGTTCAGGCTAGTAAACCTGTTTGAAAGACCTTTTTTCAGTGAAATGCAGCTTAGTGCAAAAACAGGCTGCTCTCGCTCTGAAACGCTCATTTTTCACATAAGCCACTTTTCAGCGCTAAAACAGCCTCCAATCGCTCTGAAACGCTCATTTTTGACATAACCCACTTTTCAGCCTTAATGAATTAAATTCCAGGTAAAAACTCATTTGCCATGAAGAAGATCCAAATTCAACCAGTTCAGGCTAGTAAACCTGTTTGAAAGACCTTTTTTCAGTGAAATGCAGCTTAGTGCAAAAACAGCCTCCAATCGCTCTGAAACGCTCATTTTTGACATAAGCCACTTTTCACCTTTAATGAATGAAATTCCAGGTAAAAACTCCTTTGCCATGAAGAAGATCCAAATTCATGCAGTTCAGGCTAGTAAACCTGGTTGAAAGACCTTTTTTCAGTGAAATGCAGCTTAGTGCAAAAACAGCCTCCTCTCGCTCTGAAACGCTCATTTTTCACATAAGCCACTTTTCAGCCTTAGGCGACTGTACAGTGCTAAAACAGCCTCCTATCGCTCTGAAACGCTCATTTTTGACATAACCCACTTTTCAGCCTTAATGAATTAAATTCCAGGTAAAAACTCCTTTGCCATGAAGAAGATCCAAATTCAACAAGTTCAGGCTAGTAAACCTGTTTGAAAGACCTTTTTTCAGTGAAATGCAGCTTAGTGCAAAAACAGGCTGCTCTCGCTCTGAAACGCTCATTTTTGACATAAGCCACTTTTCACCTTTAATGAATGAAATTCCAGGTAAAAACTCCTTTGCCATGAAGAAGATCCAAATTCATGCAGTTCAGGCTAGTAAACCTGGTTGAAAGACCTTTTTTCAGTGAAATGCAGCTTAGTGCAAAAACAGCCTCCTCTCGCTCTGAAACGCTCATTTTTCACATAAGCCACTTTTCATCCTTAGGCGACTGTACAGTGCTAAAACAGCCTCCTATCGCTCTGAAACGCTCATTTTTGACATAACCCACTTTTCAGCCTTAATGAATTAAATTCCAGGTAAAAACTCCTTTGCCATGAAGAAGATCCAAATTCAACCAGTTCAGGCTAGTAAACCTGTTTGAAAGACCTTTTTTCAGTGAAATGCAGCTTAGTGCAAAAACAGCCTCCAATCGCTCTGAAACGCTCATTTTTGACATAAGCCACTTTTCACCTTTAATGAATGAAATTCCAGGTAAAAACTCCTTTGCCATGAAGAAGATCCAAATTCAACCAGTTCAGGCTAGTAAACCTGTTTGAAAGACCTTTTTTCAGTGAAATGCAGCTTAGTGCAAAAACAGGCTGCTCTCGCTCTGAAACGCTCATTTTTCACATAAGCCACTTTTCAGCGCTAAAACAGCCTCCAATCGCTCTGAAACGCTCATTTTTGACATAAGCCACTTTTCACCTTTAATGAATGAAATTCCAGGAAAAAACTCCTTTGCCATGAAGAAGATCCAAATTCAACCAGTTCAGGCTAGTAAACCTGTTTGAAAGACCTTTTTTCAGTGAAATGCAGCTTAGTGCAAAAACAGGCTGCTCTCGCTCTGAAACGCTCATTTTTCACATAAGCCACTTTTCAGCGCTAAAACAGCCTCCAATCGCTCTGAAACGCTCATTTTTGACATAAGCCACTTTTCACCTTTAATGAATGAAATTCCAGGTAAAAACTCCTTTGCCATGAAGAAGATCCAAATTCAACCAGTTCAGGCTAGTAAACCTGTTTGAAAGACCTTTTTTCAGTGAAATGCAGCTTAGTGCAAAAACAGCCTCCTCTCGCTCTGAAACGCTCATTTTTCACATAAGCCACTTTTCAGCGCTAAAACAGCCTCCAATCGCTCTGAAACGCTCATTTTTGACATAAGCCACTTTTCAGCCTTAGGCGACTGTACAGTGCTAAAACAGCCTCCAATCGCTCTGAAACGCTCATTTTTGACATAAGCCACTTTTCACCTTTAATGAATGAAATTCCAGGTAAAAACTCCTTTGCCATGAAGAAGATCCAAATTCAACCAGTTCAGGCTAGTAAACCTGTTTGAAAGACCTTTTTTCAGTGAAATGCAGCTTAGTGCAAAAACAGCCTCCTCTCGCTCTGAAACGCTCATTTTTCACATAAGCCACTTTTCAGCCTTAGGCGACTGTACAGTGCTAAAACAGCCTCCTATCGCTCTGAAACGCTCATTTTTGACATAACCCACTTTTCAGCCTTAATGAATGAATTTCCAGGTAAAAACTCCTTTGCCATGAAGAAGATCCAAATTCAACCAGTTCAGGCTAGTAAACCTGTTTGAAAGACCTTTTTTCAGTGAAATGCAGCTTAGTGCAAAAACAGGCTGCTCTCGCTCTGAAACGCTCATTTTTCACATTAGCCACTTTTCAGCGCTAAAACAGCCTCCAATCGCTCTGAAACGCTCATTTTTGACATAAGCCACTTTTCACCTTTAATGAATGAAATTCCAGGTAAAAACTCCTTTGCCATGAAGAAGATCCAAATTCATGCAGTTCAGGCTAGTAAACCTGGTTGAAAGACCTTTTTTCAGTCAAATGCAGCTTAGTGCAAAAACAGCCTCCTCTCGCTCTGAAACGCTCATTTTTCACATAAGCCACTTTTCAGCCTTAGGCGACTGTACAGTGCTAAAACAGCCTCCTATCGCTCTGAAACGCTCATTTTTGACATAACCCACTTTTCAGCCTTAATGAATTAAATTCCAGGTAAAAACTCATTTGCCATGAAGAAGATCCAAATTCAACCAGTTCAGGCTAGTAAACCTGTTTGAAAGACCTTTTTTCAGTGAAATGCAGCTTAGTGCAAAAACAGGCTGCTCTCGCTCTGAAACGCTCATTTTTCACATAAGCCACTTTTCAGCGCTAAAACAGCCTCCAATCGCTCTGAAACGCTCATTTTTGACATAACCCACTTTTCAGCCTTAATGAATTAAATTCCAGGTAAAAACTCATTTGCCATGAAGAAGATCCAAATTCAACCAGTTCAGGCTAGTAAACCTGTTTGAAAGACCTTTTTTCAGTGAAATGCAGCTTAGTGCAAAAACAGCCTCCAATCGCTCTTAAACGCTCATTTTTGACATAAGCCACTTTTCACCTTTAATGAATGAAATTCCAGGTAAAAACTCCTTTGCCATGAAGAAGATCCAAATTCATGCAGTTCAGGCTAGTAAACCTGGTTGAAAGACCTTTTTTCAGTGAAATGCAGCTTAGTGCAAAAACAGCCTCCTCTCGCTCTGAAACGCTCATTTTTCACATAAGCCACTTTTCAGCCTTCGGCGACTGTACAGTGCTAAAACAGCCTCCTCTCGCTCTGAAACGCTCATTTTTCACATAAGCCACTTTTCAGCCTTAGGCGACTGTACAGTGCTAAAACAGCCTCCTATCGCTCTGAAACGCTCATTTTTGACATAACCCACTTTTCAGCCTTAATGAATTAAATTCCAGGTAAAAACTCCTTTGCCATGAAGAAGATCCAAATTCAACAAGTTCAGGCTAGTAAACCTGTTTGAAAGACCTTTTTTCAGTGAAATGCAGCTTAGTGCAAAAACAGGCTGCTCTCGCTCTGAAACGCTCATTTTTCACATAAGCCACTTTTCACCTTTAATGAATGAAATTCCAGGTAAAAACTCCTTTGCCATGAAGAAGATCCAAATTCATGCAGTTCAGGCTAGTAAACCTGGTTGAAAGACCTTTTTTCAGTGAAATGCAGCTTAGTGCAAAAACAGCCTCCTCTCGCTCTGAAACGCTCATTTTTCACATAAGCCACTTTTCATCCTTAGGCGACTGTACAGTGCTAAAACAGCCTCCTATCGCTCTGAAACGCTCATTTTTGACATAACCCACTTTTCAGCCTTAATGAATTAAATTCCAGGTAAAAACTCCTTTGCCATGAAGAAGATCCAAATTCAACCAGTTCAGGCTAGTAAACCTGTTTGAAAGACCTTTTTTCAGTGAAATGCAGCTTAGTGCAAAAACAGCCTCCAATCGCTCTGAAACGCTCATTTTTGACATAAGCCACTTTTCACCTTTAATGAATGAAATTCCAGGTAAAAACTCCTTTGCCATGAAGAAGATCCAAATTCATGCAGTTCAGGCTAGTAAACCTGGTTGAAAGACCTTTTTTCAGTGAAATGCAGCTTAGTGCAAAAACAGCCTCCTCTCGCTCTGAAGCGCTCATTTTTCACATAAGCCACTTTTCAGCCTTAGGCGACTGTACAGTGCTAAAACAGCCTCCTCTCGCTCTGAAACGCTCATTTTTCACATAAGCCACTTTTCAGCGCTAAAACAGCCTCCAATCGCTCTGAAACGCTCATTTTTGACATAAGCCACTTTTCAGCCTTAGGCGACTGTACAGTGCTAAAACAGCCTCCAATCGCTCTGAAACGCTCATTTTTGACATAAGCCACTTTTCACCTTTAATGAATGAAATTCCAGGTAAAAACTCCTTTGCCACGAAGAAGATCCAAATTCAACCAGTTCAGGCTAGTAAACCTGTTTGAAAAACCTTTTTTCAGTGAAATGCAGCTTAGTGCAAAAACAGGCTGCTCTCGCTCTGAAACGCTCATTTTTCACATAAGCCACTTTTCAGCCTTAGGCGACTGTACAGTGCTAAAACAGCCTCCTCTCGCTCTGAAACGCTCATTTTTCACATAAGCCACTTTTCAGCCTTAGGCGACTGTACAGTGCTAAAACAGCCTCCTATCGCTCTGAAACGCTCATTTTTGACATAACCCACTTTTCAGCCTTAATGAATTAAATTCCAGGTAAAAACTCCTTTGCCATGAAGAAGATCCAAATTCAACAAGTTCAGGCTAGTAAACCTGTTTGAAAGACCTTTTTTCAGTGAAATGCAGCTTAGTGCAAAAACAGGCTGATCTCGCTCTGAAACGCTCATTTTTCACATAAGCCACTTTTCAGCGCTAAAACAGCCTCCAATCGCTCTGAAACGCTCATTTTTGACATAAGCCACTTTTCAGCCTTAGGCGACTGTACAGTGCTAAAACAGCCTCCTATCGCTCTGAAACGCTCATTTTTGACATAACCCACTTTTCAGCCTTAATGAATTAAATTCCAGGTAAAAACTCATTTGCCATGAAGAAGATCCAAATTCAACCAGTTCAGGCTAGTAAACCTGTTTGAAAGACCTTTTTTCAGTGAAATGCAGCATAGTGCAAAAACAGGCTGCTCTCGCTCTGAAACGCTCATTTTTCACATAAGCCACTTTTCAGCCTTAGGCGACTGTACAGTGCTAAAACAGCCTCCTCTCGCTCTGAAACGCTCATTTTTCACATAAGCCACTTTTCAGGCTTAGGCGACTGTACAGTGCTAAAACAGCCTCCTATCGCTCTGAAACGCTCATTTTTGACATAACCCACTTTTCAGCCTAAATGAATTAAATTCCAGGTAAAAACTCCTTTGCCATGAAGAAGATCCAAATTCAACAAGTTCAGGCTAGTAAACCTGTTTGAAAGACCTTTTTTCAGTGAAATGCAGCTTAGTGCAAAAACAGGCTGCTCTCGCTCTGAAACGCTCATTTTTCACATAAGCCACTTTTCAGCGCTAAAACAGCCTCCAATCGCTCTGAAACGCTCATTTTTGACATAAGCCACTTTTCACCTTTAATGAATGAAATTCCAGGTAAAAACTCCTTTGCCATGAAGAAGATCCAAATTCAACCAGTTCAGGCTAGTAAACCTGTTTGAAAGACCTTTTTTCAGTGAAATGCAGCTTAGTGCAAAAACAGGCTGCTCTCGCTCTGAAACGCTCATTTTTCACATAAGCCACTTTTCAGCGCTAAAACAGCCTCCAATCGCTCTGAAACGCTCATTTTTGACATAAGCCACTTTTCACCTTTAATGAATGAAATTCCAGGTAAAAACTCCTTTGCCATGAAGAAGATCCAAATTCATCCAGTTCAGGCTAGTAAACCTGGTTGAAAGACCTTTTTTCAGTGAAATGCAGCTTAGTGCAAAAACAGGCTGCTCTCGCTCTGAAACGCTCATTTTTCACATAAGCCACTTTTCAGCCTTAGGCGACTGTACAGTGCTAAAACAGCCTCCTCTCGCTCTGAAACGCTCATTTTTCACATAAGCCACTTTTCAGCCTTAATGAATTAAATTCCAGGTAAAAACTCCTTTGCCATGAAGAAGATCCAAATTCAACAAGTTCAGGCTAGTAAACCTGTTTGAAAGACCTTTTTTCAGTGAAATGCAGCTTAGTGCAAAAACAGGCTGCTCTCGCTCTGAAACGCTCATTTTTCACATAAGCCACTTTTCAGCCTTAGGCGACTGTACAGTGCTAAAACAGCCTCCTATCGCTCTGAAACGCTCATTTTTGACATAACCCACTTTTCAGCCTTAATGAATTAAATTCCAGGTAAAAACTCATTTGCCATGAAGAAGATCCAAATTCAACCAGTTCAGGCTAGTAAACCTGTTTGAAAGACCTTTTTTCAGTGAAATGCAGCTTAGTGCAAAAACAGGCTGCTCTCGCTCTGAAACGCTCATTTTTCACATAAGCCACTTTTCAGCGCTAAAACAGCCTCCAATCGCTCTGAAACGCTCATTTTTGACATAACCCACTTTTCAGCCTTAATGAATTAAATTCCAGGTAAAAACTCATTTGCCATGAAGAAGATCCAAATTCAACCAGTTCAGGCTAGTAAACCTGTTTGAAAGACCTTTTTTCAGTGAAATGCAGCTTAGTGCAAAAACAGCCTCCAATCGCTCTTAAACGCTCATTTTTGACATAAGCCACTTTTCACCTTTAATGAATGAAATTCCAGGTAAAAACTCCTTTGCCATGAAGAAGATCCAAATTCATGCAGTTCAGGCTAGTAAACCTGGTTGAAAGACCTTTTTTCAGTGAAATGCAGCTTAGTGCAAAAACAGCCTCCTCTCGCTCTGAAACGCTCATTTTTCACATAAGCCACTTTTCAGCCTTCGGCGACTGTACAGTGCTAAAACAGCCTCCTCTCGCTCTGAAACGCTCATTTTTCACATAAGCCACTTTTCAGCCTTAGGCGACTGTACAGTGCTAAAACAGCCTCCTATCGCTCTGAAACGCTCATTTTTGACATAACCCACTTTTCAGCCTTAATGAATTAAATTCCAGGTAAAAACTCCTTTGCCATGAAGAAGATCCAAATTCAACAAGTTCAGGCTAGTAAACCTGTTTGAAAGACCTTTTTTCAGTGAAATGCAGCTTAGTGCAAAAACAGGCTGCTCTCGCTCTGAAACGCTCATTTTTCACATAAGCCACTTTTCACCTTTAATGAATGAAATTCCAGGTAAAAACTCCTTTGCCATGAAGAAGATCCAAATTCATGCAGTTCAGGCTAGTAAACCTGGTTGAAAGACCTTTTTTCAGTGAAATGCAGCTTAGTGCAAAAACAGCCTCCTCTCGCTCTGAAACGCTCATTTTTCACATAAGCCACTTTTCATCCTTAGGCGACTGTACAGTGCTAAAACAGCCTCCTATCGCTCTGAAACGCTCATTTTTGACATAACCCACTTTTCAGCCTTAATGAATTAAATTCCAGGTAAAAACTCCTTTGCCATGAAGAAGATCCAAATTCAACCAGTTCAGGCTAGTAAACCTGTTTGAAAGACCTTTTTTCAGTGAAATGCAGCTTAGTGCAAAAACAGCCTCCAATCGCTCTGAAACGCTCATTTTTGACATAAGCCACTTTTCACCTTTAATGAATGAAATTCCAGGTAAAAACTCCTTTGCCATGAAGAAGATCCAAATTCATGCAGTTCAGGCTAGTAAACCTGGTTGAAAGACCTTTTTTCAGTGAAATGCAGCTTAGTGCAAAAACAGCCTCCTCTCGCTCTGAAGCGCTCATTTTTCACATAAGCCACTTTTCAGCCTTAGGCGACTGTACAGTGCTAAAACAGCCTCCTCTCGCTCTGAAACGCTCATTTTTCACATAAGCCACTTTTCAGCGCTAAAACAGCCTCCAATCGCTCTGAAACGCTCATTTTTGACATAAGCCACTTTTCAGCCTTAGGCGACTGTACAGTGCTAAAACAGCCTCCAATCGCTCTGAAACGCTCATTTTTGACATAAGCCACTTTTCACCTTTAATGAATGAAATTCCAGGTAAAAACTCCTTTGCCACGAAGAAGATCCAAATTCAACCAGTTCAGGCTAGTAAACCTGTTTGAAAAACCTTTTTTCAGTGAAATGCAGCTTAGTGCAAAAACAGGCTGCTCTCGCTCTGAAACGCTCATTTTTCACATAAGCCACTTTTCAGCCTTAGGCGACTGTACAGTGCTAAAACAGCCTCCTCTCGCTCTGAAACGCTCATTTTTCACATAAGCCACTTTTCAGCCTTAGGCGACTGTACAGTGCTAAAACAGCCTCCTATCGCTCTGAAACGCTCATTTTTGACATAACCCACTTTTCAGCCTTAATGAATTAAATTCCAGGTAAAAACTCCTTTGCCATGAAGAAGATCCAAATTCAACAAGTTCAGGCTAGTAAACCTGTTTGAAAGACCTTTTTTCAGTGAAATGCAGCTTAGTGCAAAAACAGGCTGATCTCGCTCTGAAACGCTCATTTTTCACATAAGCCACTTTTCAGCGCTAAAACAGCCTCCAATCGCTCTGAAACGCTCATTTTTGACATAAGCCACTTTTCAGCCTTAGGCGACTGTACAGTGCTAAAACAGCCTCCTATCGCTCTGAAACGCTCATTTTTGACATAACCCACTTTTCAGCCTTAATGAATTAAATTCCAGGTAAAAACTCATTTGCCATGAAGAAGATCCAAATTCAACCAGTTCAGGCTAGTAAACCTGTTTGAAAGACCTTTTTTCAGTGAAATGCAGCATAGTGCAAAAACAGGCTGCTCTCGCTCTGAAACGCTCATTTTTCACATAAGCCACTTTTCAGCCTTAGGCGACTGTACAGTGCTAAAACAGCCTCCTCTCGCTCTGAAACGCTCATTTTTCACATAAGCCACTTTTCAGGCTTAGGCGACTGTACAGTGCTAAAACAGCCTCCTATCGCTCTGAAACGCTCATTTTTGACATAACCCACTTTTCAGCCTAAATGAATTAAATTCCAGGTAAAAACTCCTTTGCCATGAAGAAGATCCAAATTCAACAAGTTCAGGCTAGTAAACCTGTTTGAAAGACCTTTTTTCAGTGAAATGCAGCTTAGTGCAAAAACAGGCTGCTCTCGCTCTGAAACGCTCATTTTTCACATAAGCCACTTTTCAGCGCTAAAACAGCCTCCAATCGCTCTGAAACGCTCATTTTTGACATAAGCCACTTTTCACCTTTAATGAATGAAATTCCAGGTAAAAACTCCTTTGCCATGAAGAAGATCCAAATTCAACCAGTTCAGGCTAGTAAACCTGTTTGAAAGACCTTTTTTCAGTGAAATGCAGCTTAGTGCAAAAACAGGCTGCTCTCGCTCTGAAACGCTCATTTTTCACATAAGCCACTTTTCAGCGCTAAAACAGCCTCCAATCGCTCTGAAACGCTCATTTTTGACATAAGCCACTTTTCACCTTTAATGAATGAAATTCCAGGTAAAAACTCCTTTGCCATGAAGAAGATCCAAATTCATCCAGTTCAGGCTAGTAAACCTGGTTGAAAGACCTTTTTTCAGTGAAATGCAGCTTAGTGCAAAAACAGGCTGCTCTCGCTCTGAAACGCTCATTTTTCACATAAGCCACTTTTCAGCCTTAGGCGACTGTACAGTGCTAAAACAGCCTCCTCTCGCTCTGAAACGCTCATTTTTCACATAAGCCACTTTTCAGCCTTAGGCGACTGTACAGTGCTAAAACAGCCTCCTATCGCTCTGAAACGCTCATTTTTCACATAACCCACTTTTCAGCCTTAATGAATTAAATTCTAGGTAAAAACTCCTTTGCCATGAAGAAGATCCAAATTCAACAAGTTCAGGCTAGTAAACCTGTTTGAAAGACCTTTTTTCAGTGAAATGCAGCTTAGTGCAAAAACAGGCTGCTCTCGCTCTGAAACGCTCATTTTTCACATAAGCCACTTTTCAGCGCTAAAACAGCCTCCAATCGCTCTGAAACGCTCATTTTTGACATAAGCCACTTTTCACCTTTAATGAATGAAATTCCAGGTAAAAACTCCTTTGCCATGAAGAAGATCCAAATTCAACCAGTTCAGGCTAGTAAACCTGTTTGAAAGACCTTTTTTCAGTGAAATGCAGCTTAGTGCAAAAACAGGCTGCTCTCGCTCTGAAACGCTCATTTTTCACATAAGCCACTTTTCAGCCTTAGGAGACTGTACAGTGCTAAAACAGCCTCCTATCGCTCTGAAACGCTCATTTTTGACATAACCCACTTTTCAGCCTTAATGAATTAAATTCCAGGTAAAAACTCCTTTGCCATGAAGAAGATCCAAATTCAACAAGTTCAGGCTGGTAAACCTGTTTGAAAGACCTTTTTTCAGTGAAATGCAGCTTAGTGCAAAAACAGGCTGCTCTCGCTCTGAAACGCTCATTTTTCACATAAGCCACTTTTCAGCGCTAAAACAGCCTCCAATCGCTCTGAAACGCTCATTTTTGACATAACCCACTTTTCAGCCTTAATGAATTAAATTCCAGGTAAAAACTCCTTTGCCATGAAGAAGATCCAAATTCAACAAGTTCAGGCTAGTAAACCTGTTTGAAAGACCTTTTTTCAGTGAAATGCAGCTTAGTGCAAAAACAGGCTGCTCTCGCTCTGAAACGCTCATTTTTCACATAAGCCACTTTTCAGCCTTATAGGCGACTGTACAGTGCAAAAACAGCCTCCTCTCGCTCTGAAACGCTCATTTTTCACATAAGCCACTTTTCAGCGCTAAAACAGCCTCCAATCGCTCTGAAACGCTCATTTTTGACATAAGCCACTTTTCAGCCTTAAAGAATGAAATTCCAAGCAAAAACTCCTTTGCCATGAAGAAGATCCAAATTCAACCAGTTCAGGCTAGTAAACCTGTTTGAAAGACCTTTTTTCAGTGAAATGCAGCTTAGTGCAAAAACAGGCTGCTCTCGCTCTGAAACGCTCATTTTTCACATAAGCCACTTTTCAGCGCTAAAACAGCCTCCAATCGCTCTGAAACGCTCATTTTTGACATAAGCCACTTTTCACCTTTAATGAATGAAATTCCAGGTAAAAACTCCTTTGCCATGAAGAAGATCCAAATTCAACAAGTTCAGGCTAGTAAACCTGTTTGAAAGACCTTTTTTCAGTGAAATGCAGCTTAGTGCAAAAACAGGCTGCTCTCGCTCTGAAACGCTCATTTTTCACATAAGCCACTTTTCAGCGCTAAAACAGCCTCCAATCGCTCTGAAACGCTCATTTTTGACATAAGCCACTTTTCACCTTTAATGAATGAAATTCCAGGTAAAAACTCCTTTGCCATGAAGAAGATCCAAATTCAACCAGTTCAGGCTAGTAAACCTGTTTGAAAGACCTTTTTTCAGTGAAATGCAGCTTAGTGCAAAAACAGGCTGCTCTCGCTCTGAAACGCTCATTTTTCACATAAGCCACTTTTCAGCCTTAGGAGACTGTACAGTGCTAAAACAGCCTCCTATCGCTCTGAAACGCTCATTTTTGACATAACCCACTTTTCAGCCTTAATGAATTAAATTCCAGGTAAAAACTCCTTTGCCATGAAGAAGATCCAAATTCATCCAGTTCAGGCTAGTAAACCTGGTTGAAAGACCTTTTTTCAGTGAAATGCAGCTTAGTGCCAAAACAGGCTGCTCTCGCTCTGAAACGCTCATTTTTCACATAAGCCACTTTTCAGCGCTAAAACAGCCTCCAATCGCTCTGAAACGCTCATTTTTGACATAAGCCACTTTTCACCTTTAATGAATGAAATTCCAGGTAAAAACTCCTTTGCCATGAAGAAGATCCAAATTCAACCAGTTCAGGCTAGTAAACCTGTTTGAAAGACCTTTTTTCAGTGAAATGCAGCTTAGTGCAAAAACAGGCTGCTCTCGCTCTGAAACGCTCATTTTTCACATAAGCCACTTTTCAGCCTTAGGCGACTGTACAGTGCTAAAACAGCCTCCTCTCGCTCTGAAACGCTCATTTTTCACATAAGCCACTTTTCAGCGCTAAAACAGCCTCCAATCGCTCTGAAACGCTCATTTTTGACATAAGCCACTTTTCACCTTTAATGAATGAAATTCCAGGTAAAAACTCCTTTGCCATGAAGAAGATCCAAATTCAACCAGTTCAGGCTAGTAAACCTGTTTGAAAGACCTTTTTTCAGTGAAATGCAGCTTAGTGCAAAAACAGGCTGCTCTCGCTCTGAAACGCTCATTTTTCACATAAGCCACTTTTCAGCGCTAAAACAGCCTCCAATCGCTCTGAAACGCTCATTTTTGACATAAGCCACTTTTCACCTTTAATGAATGAAATTCCAGGTAAAAACTCCTTTGCCATGAAGAAGATCCAAATTCAACCAGTTCAGGCTAGTAAACCTGTTTGAAAGACCTTTTTTCAGTGAAATGCAGCTTAGTGCAAAAACAGGCTGCTCTCGCTCTGAAACGCTCATTTTTCACATAAGCCACTTTTCAGCGCTAAAACAGCCTCCAATCGCTCTGAAACGCTCATTTTTGACATAAGCCACTTTTCACCTTTAATGAATGAAATTCCAGGTAAAAACTCCTTTGCCATGAAGAAGATCCAAATTCAACCAGTTCAGGCTAGTAAACCTGTTTGAAAGACCTTTTTTCAGTGAAATGCAGCTTAGTGCAAAAACAGGCTGCTCTCGCTCTGAAACGCTCATTTTTCACATAAGCCACTTTTCAGCGCTAAAACAGCCTCCAATCGCTCTGAAACGCTCATTTTTGACATAAGCCACTTTTCACCTTTAATGAATGAAATTCCAGGTAAAAACTCCTTTGCCATGAAGAAGATCCAAATTCAACCAGTTCAGGCTAGTAAACCTGTTTGAAAGACCTTTTTTCAGTGAAATGCAGCTTAGTGCAAAAACAGGCTGCTCTCGCTCTGAAACGCTCATTTTTCACATAAGCCACTTTTCAGCCTTAGGAGACTGTACAGTGCTAAAACAGCCTCCTATCGCTCTGAAACGCTCATTTTTGACATAACCCACTTTTCAGCCTTAATGAATTAAATTCCAGGTAAAAACTCCTTTGCCATGAAGAAGATCCAAATTCAACAAGTTCAGGCTGGTAAACCTGTTTGAAAGACCTTTTTTCAGTGAAATGCAGCTTAGTGCAAAAACAGGCTGCTCTCGCTCTGAAACGCTCATTTTTCACATAAGCCACTTTTCAGCGCTAAAACAGCCTCCAATCGCTCTGAAACGCTCATTTTTGACATAACCCACTTTTCAGCCTTAATGAATTAAATTCCAGGTAAAAACTCCTTTGCCATGAAGAAGATCCAAATTCAACAAGTTCAGGCTAGTAAACCTGTTTGAAAGACCTTTTTTCAGTGAAATGCAGCTTAGTGCAAAAACAGGCTGCTCTCGCTCTGAAACGCTCATTTTTCACATAAGCCACTTTTCAGCCTTATAGGCGACTGTACAGTGCAAAAACAGCCTCCTCTCGCTCTGAAACGCTCATTTTTCACATAAGCCACTTTTCAGCGCTAAAACAGCCTCCAATCGCTCTGAAACGCTCATTTTTGACATAAGCCACTTTTCAGCCTTAAAGAATGAAATTCCAAGCAAAAACTCCTTTGCCATGAAGAAGATCCAAATTCAACCAGTTCAGGCTAGTAAACCTGTTTGAAAGACCTTTTTTCAGTGAAATGCAGCTTAGTGCAAAAACAGGCTGCTCTCGCTCTGAAACGCTCATTTTTCACATAAGCCACTTTTCAGCGCTAAAACAGCCTCCAATCGCTCTGAAACGCTCATTTTTGACATAAGCCACTTTTCACCTTTAATGAATGAAATTCCAGGTAAAAACTCCTTTGCCATGAAGAAGATCCAAATTCAACAAGTTCAGGCTAGTAAACCTGTTTGAAAGACCTTTTTTCAGTGAAATGCAGCTTAGTGCAAAAACAGGCTGCTCTCGCTCTGAAACGCTCATTTTTCACATAAGCCACTTTTCAGCGCTAAAACAGCCTCCAATCGCTCTGAAACGCTCATTTTTGACATAAGCCACTTTTCACCTTTAATGAATGAAATTCCAGGTAAAAACTCCTTTGCCATGAAGAAGATCCAAATTCAACCAGTTCAGGCTAGTAAACCTGTTTGAAAGACCTTTTTTCAGTGAAATGCAGCTTAGTGCAAAAACAGGCTGCTCTCGCTCTGAAACGCTCATTTTTCACATAAGCCACTTTTCAGCCTTAGGAGACTGTACAGTGCTAAAACAGCCTCCTATCGCTCTGAAACACTCATTTTTGACATAACCCACTTTTCAGCCTTAATGAATTAAATTCCAGGTAAAAACTCCTTTGCCATGAAGAAGATCCAAATTCATCCAGTTCAGGCTAGTAAACCTGGTTGAAAGACCTTTTTTCAGTGAAATGCAGCTTAGTGCCAAAACAGGCTGCTCTCGCTCTGAAACGCTCATTTTTCACATAAGCCACTTTTCAGCGCTAAAACAGCCTCCAATCGCTCTGAAACGCTCATTTTTGACATAAGCCACTTTTCACCTTTAATGAATGAAATTCCAGGTAAAAACTCCTTTGCCATGAAGAAGATCCAAATTCAACCAGTTCAGGCTAGTAAACCTGTTTGAAAGACCTTTTTTCAGTGAAATGCAGCTTAGTGCAAAAACAGGCTGCTCTCGCTCTGAAACGCTCATTTTTCACATAAGCCACTTTTCAGCCTTAGGCGACTGTACAGTGCTAAAACAGCCTCCTCTCGCTCTGAAACGCTCATTTTTCACATAAGCCACTTTTCAGCGCTAAAACAGCCTCCAATCGCTCTGAAACGCTCATTTTTGACATAAGCCACTTTTCACCTTTAATGAATGAAATTCCAGGTAAAAACTCCTTTGCCATGAAGAAGATCCAAATTCAACCAGTTCAGGCTAGTAAACCTGTTTGAAAGACCTTTTTTCAGTGAAATGCAGCTTAGTGCAAAAACAGGCTGCTCTCGCTCTGAAACGCTCATTTTTCACATAAGCCACTTTTCAGCGCTAAAACAGCCTCCAATCGCTCTGAAACGCTCATTTTTGACATAAGCCACTTTTCACCTTTAATGAATGAAATTCCAGGTAAAAACTCCTTTGCCATGAAGAAGATCCAAATTCAACCAGTTCAGGCTAGTAAACCTGTTTGAAAGACCTTTTTTCAGTGAAATGCAGCTTAGTGCAAAAACAGGCTGCTCTCGCTCTGAAACGCTCATTTTTCACATAAGCCACTTTTCAGCGCTAAAACAGCCTCCAATCGCTCTGAAACGCTCATTTTTGACATAAGCCACTTTTCACCTTTAATGAATGAAATTCCAGGTAAAAACTCCTTTGCCATGAAGAAGATCCAAATTCAACCAGTTCAGGCTAGTAAACCTGTTTGAAAGACCTTTTTTCAGTGAAATGCAGCTTAGTGCAAAAACAGGCTGCTCTCGCTCTGAAACGCTCATTTTTCACATAAGCCACTTTTCAGCGCTAAAACAGCCTCCAATCGCTCTGAAACGCTCATTTTTGACATAAGCCACTTTTCACCTTTAATGAATGAAATTCCAGGTAAAAACTCCTTTGCCATGAAGAAGATCCAAATTCAACCAGTTCAGGCTAGTAAACCTGTTTGAAAGACCTTTTTTCAGTGAAATGCAGCTTAGTGCAAAAACAGGCTGCTCTCGCTCTGAAACGCTCATTTTTCACATAAGCCACTTTTCAGCGCTAAAACAGCCTCCAATCGCTCTGAAACGCTCATTTTTGACATAAGCCACTTTTCACCTTTAATGAATGAAATTCCAGGTAAAAACTCCTTTGCCATGAAGAAGATCCAAATTCAACCAGTTCAGGCTAGTAAACCTGTTTGAAAGACCTTTTTTCAGTGAAATGCAGCTTAGTGCAAAAACAGGCTGCTCTCGCTCTGAAACGCTCATTTTTCACATAAGCCACTTTTCAGCGCTAAAACAGCCTCCAATCGCTCTGAAACGCTCATTTTTGACATAAGCCACTTTTCACCTTTAATGAATGAAATTCCAGGTAAAAACTCCTTTGCCATGAAGAAGATCCAAATTCAACCAGTTCAGGCTAGTAAACCTGTTTGAAAGACCTTTTTTCAGTGAAATGCAGCTTAGTGCAAAAACAGGCTGCTCTCGCTCTGAAACGCTCATTTTTCACATAAGCCACTTTTCAGCGCTAAAACAGCCTCCAATCGCTCTGAAACGCTCATTTTTGACATAAGCCACTTTTCACCTTTAATGAATGAAATTCCAGGTAAAAACTCCTTTGCCATGAAGAAGATCCAAATTCAACCAGTTCAGGCTAGTAAACCTGTTTGAAAGACCTTTTTTCAGTGAAATGCAGCTTAGTGCAAAAACAGGCTGCTCTCGCTCTGAAACGCTCATTTTTCACATAAGCCACTTTTCAGCGCTAAAACAGCCTCCAATCGCTCTGAAACGCTCATTTTTGACATAAGCCACTTTTCACCTTTAATGAATGAAATTCCAGGTAAAAACTCCTTTGCCATGAAGAAGATCCAAATTCAACCAGTTCAGGCTAGTAAACCTGTTTGAAAGACCTTTTTTCAGTGAAATGCAGCTTAGTGCAAAAACAGGCTGCTCTCGCTCTGAAACGCTCATTTTTCACATAAGCCACTTTTCAGCGCTAAAACAGCCTCCAATCGCTCTGAAACGCTCATTTTTGACATAAGCCACTTTTCACCTTTAATGAATGAAATTCCAGGTAAAAACTCCTTTGCCATGAAGAAGATCCAAATTCAACCAGTTCAGGCTAGTAAACCTGTTTGAAAGACCTTTTTTCAGTGAAATGCAGCTTAGTGCAAAAACAGGCTGCTCTCGCTCTGAAACGCTCATTTTTCACATAAGCCACTTTTCAGCGCTAAAACAGCCTCCAATCGCTCTGAAACGCTCATTTTTGACATAAGCCACTTTTCACCTTTAATGAATGAAATTCCAGGTAAAAACTCCTTTGCCATGAAGAAGATCCAAATTCAACCAGTTCAGGCTAGTAAACCTGTTTGAAAGACCTTTTTTCAGTGAAATGCAGCTTAGTGCAAAAACAGGCTGCTCTCGCTCTGAAACGCTCATTTTTCACATAAGCCACTTTTCAGCGCTAAAACAGCCTCCAATCGCTCTGAAACGCTCATTTTTGACATAAGCCACTTTTCACCTTTAATGAATGAAATTCCAGGTAAAAACTCCTTTGCCATGAAGAAGATCCAAATTCAACAAGTTCAGGCTAGTAAACCTGTTTGAAAGACCTTTTTTCAGTGAAATGCAGCTTAGTGCAAAAACAGGCTGCTCTCGCTCTGAAACGCTCATTTTTCACATAAGCCACTTTTCAGCGCTAAAACAGCCTCCAATCGCTCTGAAACGCTCATTTTTGACATAAGCCACTTTTCACCTTTAATGAATGAAATTCCAGGTAAAAACTCCTTTGCCATGAAGAAGATCCAAATTCAACCAGTTCAGGCTAGTAAACCTGTTTGAAAGACCTTTTTTCAGTGAAATGCAGCTTAGTGCAAAAACAGGCTGCTCTCGCTCTGAAACGCTCATTTTTCACATAAGCCACTTTTCAGCGCTAAAACAGCCTCCAATCGCTCTGAAACGCTCATTTTTGACATAAGCCACTTTTCACCTTTAATGAATGAAATTCCAGGTAAAAACTCCTTTGCCATGAAGAAGATCCAAATTCAACCAGTTCAGGCTAGTAAACCTGTTTGAAAGACCTTTTTTCAGTGAAATGCAGCTTAGTGCAAAAACAGGCTGCTCTCGCTCTGAAACGCTCATTTTTCACATAAGCCACTTTTCAGCGCTAAAACAGCCTCCAATCGCTCTGAAACGCTCATTTTTGACATAAGCCACTTTTCACCTTTAATGAATGAAATTCCAGGTAAAAACTCCTTTGCCATGAAGAAGATCCAAATTCAACCAGTTCAGGCTAGTAAACCTGTTTGAAAGACCTTTTTTCAGTGAAATGCAGCTTAGTGCAAAAACAGGCTGCTCTCGCTCTGAAACGCTCATTTTTCACATAAGCCACTTTTCAGCGCTAAAACAGCCTCCAATCGCTCTGAAACGCTCATTTTTGACATAAGCCACTTTTCACCTTTAATGAATGAAATTCCAGGTAAAAACTCCTTTGCCATGAAGAAGATCCAAATTCAACCAGTTCAGGCTAGTAAACCTGTTTGAAAGACCTTTTTTCAGTGAAATGCAGCTTAGTGCAAAAACAGGCTGCTCTCGCTCTGAAACGCTCATTTTTCACATAAGCCACTTTTCAGCGCTAAAACAGCCTCCAATCGCTCTGAAACGCTCATTTTTGACATAAGCCACTTTTCACCTTTAATGAATGAAATTCCAGGTAAAAACTCCTTTGCCATGAAGAAGATCCAAATTCAACCAGTTCAGGCTAGTAAACCTGTTTGAAAGACCTTTTTTCAGTGAAATGCAGCTTAGTGCAAAAACAGGCTGCTCTCGCTCTGAAACGCTCATTTTTCACATAAGCCACTTTTCAGCCTTAGGAGACTGTACAGTGCTAAAACAGCCTCCTATCGCTCTGAAACGCTCATTTTTGACATAACCCACTTTTCAGCCTTAATGAATTAAATTCCAGGTAAAAACTCCTTTGCCATGAAGAAGATCCAAATTCAACAAGTTCAGGCTGGTAAACCTGTTTGAAAGACCTTTTTTCAGTGAAATGCAGCTTAGTGCAAAAACAGGCTGCTCTCGCTCTGAAACGCTCATTTTTCACATAAGCCACTTTTCAGCGCTAAAACAGCCTCCAATCGCTCTGAAACGCTCATTTTTGACATAAGCCACTTTTCAGCCTTAGGCGACTGTACAGTGCTAAAACAGCCTCCTCTCGCTCTGAAACGCTCATTTTTCACATAAGCCACTTTTCAGCCTTAGGCGACTGTACAGTGCTAAAACAGCCTCCTATCGCTCTGAAACGCTCATTTTTGACATAACCCACTTTTCAGCCTTAATGAATGAAATTCCAGGTAAAAACTCCTTTGCCATGAAGAAGATCCAAATTCATGCAGTTCAGGCTAGTAAACCTGTTTGAAAGACCTTTTTTCAGTGAAATGCAGCTTAGTGCAAAAACAGGCTGCTCTCGCTCTGAAACGCTCATTTTTCACATAAGCCACTTTTCAGCGCTAAAACAGCCTCCAATCGCTCTGAAACGCTCATTTTTCACATAAGCCACTTTTCAGCGCTAAAACAGCCTCCAATCGCTCTGAAACGCTCATTTTTGACATAAGCCACTTTTCACCTTTAATGAATGAAATTCCAGGTAAAAACTCCTTTGCCATGAAGAAGATCCAAATTCAACCAGTTCAGGCTAGTAAACCTGTTTGAAAGACCTTTTTTCAGTGAAATGCAGCTTAGTGCAAAAACAGGCTGCTCTCGCTCTGAAACGCTCATTTTTCACATAAGCCACTTTTCAGCCTTAGGCGACTGTACAGTGCAAAAACAGGCTGCTCTCGCTCTGAAACGCTCATTTTTCACATAAGCCACTTTTCAGCGCTAAAACAGCCTCCAATCGCTCTGAAACGCTCATTTTTGACATAAGCCACTTTTCACCTTTAATGAACGAAATTCCAGATAAAAACTCCTTTGCCATGAAGAAGATCCAAATTCAACCAGTTCAGGCTAGTAAACCTGGTTGAAAGACCTTTTTTCAGTGAAATGCAGCTTAGTGCAAAAACAGGCTGCTCTCGCTCTGAAACGCTCATTTTTCACATAAGCCACTTTTCAGCCTTAGGCGACTGTACAGTGCTAAAACAGCCTCCTCTCGCTCTGAAACGCTCATTTTTCACATAAGCCACTTTTCAGCCTTAGGCGACTGTACAGTGCTAAAACAGCCTCCTATCGCTCTGAAACGCTCATTTTTGACATAACCCACTTTTCAGCCTTAATGAATTAAATTCCAGGTAAAAACTCCTTTGCCATGAAGAAGATCCAAATTCAACAAGTTCAGGCTAGTAAACCTGTTTGAAAGACCTTTTTTCAGTGAAATGCAGCTTAGTGCAAAAACAGGCTGCTCTCGCTCTGAAACGCTCATTTTTCACATAAGCCACTTTTCAGCGCTAAAACAGCCTCCAATCGCTCTGAAACGCTCATTTTTGACATAAGCCACTTTTCACCTTTAATGAATGAAATTCCAGGTAAAAACTCCTTTGCCATGAAGAAGATCCAAATTCAACCAGTTCAGGCTAGTAAACCTGGTTGAAAGACCTTTTTTCAGTGAAATGCAGCTTAGTGCAAAAACAGCCTCCTCTCGCTCTGAAACGCTCATTTTTCACATAAGCCACTTTTCAGCCTTAGGCGACTGTACAGTGCTAAAACAGCCTCCTATCGCTCTGAAACGCTCATTTTTGACATAACCCACTTTTCAGCCTTAATGAATTAAATTCCAGGTAAAAACTCCTTTGCCATGAAGAAGATCCAAATTCAACAAGTTCAGGCTAGTAAACCTGTTTGAAAGACCTTTTTTCAGTGAAATGCAGCTTAGTGCAAAAACAGGCTGCTCTCGCTCTGAAACGCTCATTTTTCACATAAGCCACTTTTCAGCGCTAAAACAGCCTCCAATCGCTCTGAAACGCTCATTTTTGACATAAGCCACTTTTCAACCTTAATGAATTAAATTCCAGGTAAAAACTCCTTTGCCATGAAGAAGATCCAAATTCAACCAGTTCAGGCTAGTAAACCTGTTTGAAAGACCTTTTTTCAGTGAAATGCAGCTTAGTGCAAAAACAGGCTGCTCTCGCTCTGAAACGCTCATTTTTCACATAAGCCACTTTTCAGCGCTAAAACAGCCTCCAATCGCTCTGAAACGCTCATTTTTGACATAAGCCACTTTTCACCTTTAATGAATGAAATTCCAGGTAAAAACTCCTTTGCCATGAAGAAGATCCAAATTCAACCAGTTCAGGCTAGTAAACCTGTTTGAAAGACCTTTTTTCAGTGAAATGCAGCTTAGTGCAAAAACAGGCTGCTCTCGCTCTGAAACGCTCATTTTTCACATAAGCCACTTTTCAGCGCTAAAACAGCCTCCAATCGCTCTGAAACGCTCATTTTTGACATAAGCCACTTTTCACCTTTAATGAATGAAATTCCAGGTAAAAACTCCTTTGCCATGAAGAAGATCCAAATTCAACCAGTTCAGGCTAGTAAACCTGTTTGAAAGACCTTTTTTCAGTGAAATGCAGCTTAGTGCAAAAACAGGCTGCTCTCGCTCTGAAACGCTCATTTTTCACATAAGCCACTTTTCAGCGCTAAAACAGCCTCCAATCGCTCTGAAACGCTCATTTTTGACATAAGCCACTTTTCACCTTTAATGAATGAAATTCCAGGTAAAAACTCCTTTGCCATGAAGAAGATCCAAATTCAACCAGTTCAGGCTAGTAAACCTGTTTGAAAGACCTTTTTTCAGTGAAATGCAGCTTAGTGCAAAAACAGGCTGCTCTCGCTCTGAAACGCTCATTTTTCACATAAGCCACTTTTCAGCGCTAAAACAGCCTCCAATCGCTCTGAAACGCTCATTTTTGACATAAGCCACTTTTCACCTTTAATGAATGAAATTCCAGGTAAAAACTCCTTTGCCATGAAGAAGATCCAAATTCAACCAGTTCAGGCTAGTAAACCTGTTTGAAAGACCTTTTTTCAGTGAAATGCAGCTTAGTGCAAAAACAGGCTGCTCTCGCTCTGAAACGCTCATTTTTCACATAAGCCACTTTTCAGCGCTAAAACAGCCTCCAATCGCTCTGAAACGCTCATTTTTGACATAAGCCACTTTTCACCTTTAATGAATGAAATTCCAGGTAAAAACTCCTTTGCCATGAAGAAGATCCAAATTCAACCAGTTCAGGCTAGTAAACCTGTTTGAAAGACCTTTTTTCAGTGAAATGCAGCTTAGTGCAAAAACAGGCTGCTCTCGCTCTGAAACGCTCATTTTTCACATAAGCCACTTTTCAGCCTTAGGCGACTGTACAGTGCAAAAACAGGCTGCTCTCGCTCTGAAACGCTCATTTTTCACATAAGCCACTTTTCAGCGCTAAAACAGCCTCCAATCGCTCTGAAACGCTCATTTTTGACATAAGCCACTTTTCACCTTTAATGAACGAAATTCCAGATAAAAACTCCTTTGCCATGAAGAAGATCCAAATTCAACCAGTTCAGGCTAGTAAACCTGGTTGAAAGACCTTTTTTCAGTGAAATGCAGCTTAGTGCAAAAACAGGCTGCTCTCGCTCTGAAACGCTCATTTTTCACATAAGCCACTTTTCAGCCTTAGGCGACTGTACAGTGCTAAAACAGCCTCCTCTCGCTCTGAAACGCTCATTTTTCACATAAGCCACTTTTCAGCCTTAGGCGACTGTACAGTGCTAAAACAGCCTCCTATCGCTCTGAAACGCTCATTTTTGACATAACCCACTTTTCAGCCTTAATGAATTAAATTCCAGGTAAAAACTCCTTTGCCATGAAGAAGATCCAAATTCAACAAGTTCAGGCTAGTAAACCTGTTTGAAAGACCTTTTTTCAGTGAAATGCAGCTTAGTGCAAAAACAGGCTGCTCTCGCTCTGAAACGCTCATTTTTCACATAAGCCACTTTTCAGCGCTAAAACAGCCTCCAATCGCTCTGAAACGCTCATTTTTGACATAAGCCACTTTTCACCTTTAATGAATGAAATTCCAGGTAAAAACTCCTTTGCCATGAAGAAGATCCAAATTCAACCAGTTCAGGCTAGTAAACCTGGTTGAAAGACCTTTTTTCAGTGAAATGCAGCTTAGTGCAAAAACAGCCTCCTCTCGCTCTGAAACGCTCATTTTTCACATAAGCCACTTTTCAGCCTTAGGCGACTGTACAGTGCTAAAACAGCCTCCTATCGCTCTGAAACGCTCATTTTTGACATAACCCACTTTTCAGCCTTAATGAATTAAATTCCAGGTAAAAACTCCTTTGCCATGAAGAAGATCCAAATTCAACAAGTTCAGGCTAGTAAACCTGTTTGAAAGACCTTTTTTCAGTGAAATGCAGCTTAGTGCAAAAACAGGCTGCTCTCGCTCTGAAACGCTCATTTTTCACATAAGCCACTTTTCAGCGCTAAAACAGCCTCCAATCGCTCTGAAACGCTCATTTTTGACATAAGCCACTTTTCAACCTTAATGAATTAAATTCCAGGTAAAAACTCCTTTGCCATGAAGAAGATCCAAATTCAACCAGTTCAGGCTAGTAAACCTGTTTGAAAGACCTTTTTTCAGTGAAATGCAGCTTAGTGCAAAAACAGGCTGCTCTCGCTCTGAAACGCTCATTTTTCACATAAGCCACTTTTCAGCGCTAAAACAGCCTCCAATCGCTCTGAAACGCTCATTTTTGACATAAGCCACTTTTCACCTTTAATGAATGAAATTCCAGGTAAAAACTCCTTTGCCATGAAGAAGATCCAAATTCAACCAGTTCAGGCTAGTAAACCTGTTTGAAAGACCTTTTTTCAGTGAAATGCAGCTTAGTGCAAAAACAGGCTGCTCTCGCTCTGAAACGCTCATTTTTCACATAAGCCACTTTTCAGCGCTAAAACAGCCTCCAATCGCTCTGAAACGCTCATTTTTGACATAAGCCACTTTTCACCTTTAATGAATGAAATTCCAGGTAAAAACTCCTTTGCCATGAAGAAGATCCAAATTCAACCAGTTCAGGCTAGTAAACCTGTTTGAAAGACCTTTTTTCAGTGAAATGCAGCTTAGTGCAAAAACAGGCTGCTCTCGCTCTGAAACGCTCATTTTTCACATAAGCCACTTTTCAGCGCTAAAACAGCCTCCAATCGCTCTGAAACGCTCATTTTTGACATAAGCCACTTTTCACCTTTAATGAATGAAATTCCAGGTAAAAACTCCTTTGCCATGAAGAAGATCCAAATTCAACCAGTTCAGGCTAGTAAACCTGTTTGAAAGACCTTTTTTCAGTGAAATGCAGCTTAGTGCAAAAACAGGCTGCTCTCGCTCTGAAACGCTCATTTTTCACATAAGCCACTTTTCAGCGCTAAAACAGCCTCCAATCGCTCTGAAACGCTCATTTTTGACATAAGCCACTTTTCACCTTTAATGAATGAAATTCCAGGTAAAAACTCCTTTGCCATGAAGAAGATCCAAATTCAACCAGTTCAGGCTAGTAAACCTGTTTGAAAGACCTTTTTTCAGTGAAATGCAGCTTAGTGCAAAAACAGGCTGCTCTCGCTCTGAAACGCTCATTTTTCACATAAGCCACTTTTCAGCGCTAAAACAGCCTCCAATCGCTCTGAAACGCTCATTTTTGACATAAGCCACTTTTCACCTTTAATGAATGAAATTCCAGGTAAAAACTCCTTTGCCATGAAGAAGATCCAAATTCAACCAGTTCAGGCTAGTAAACCTGTTTGAAAGACCTTTTTTCAGTGAAATGCAGCTTAGTGCAAAAACAGGCTGCTCTCGCTCTGAAACGCTCATTTTTCACATAAGCCACTTTTCAGCGCTAAAACAGCCTCCAATCGCTCTGAAACGCTCATTTTTGACATAAGCCACTTTTCACCTTTAATGAATGAAATTCCAGGTAAAAACTCCTTTGCCATGAAGAAGATCCAAATTCAACCAGTTCAGGCTAGTAAACCTGTTTGAAAGACCTTTTTTCAGTGAAATGCAGCTTAGTGCAAAAACAGGCTGCTCTCGCTCTGAAACGCTCATTTTTCACATAAGCCACTTTTCAGCGCTAAAACAGCCTCCAATCGCTCTGAAACGCTCATTTTTGACATAAGCCACTTTTCACCTTTAATGAATGAAATTCCAGGTAAAAACTCCTTTGCCATGAAGAAGATCCAAATTCAACCAGTTCAGGCTAGTAAACCTGTTTGAAAGACCTTTTTTCAGTGAAATGCAGCTTAGTGCAAAAACAGGCTGCTCTCGCTCTGAAACGCTCATTTTTCACATAAGCCACTTTTCAGCCTTAGGAGACTGTACAGTGCTAAAACAGCCTCCTATCGCTCTGAAACGCTCATTTTTGACATAACCCACTTTTCAGCCTTAATGAATTAAATTCCAGGTAAAAACTCCTTTGCCATGAAGAAGATCCAAATTCAACAAGTTCAGGCTGGTAAACCTGTTTGAAAGACCTTTTTTCAGTGAAATGCAGCTTAGTGCAAAAACAGGCTGCTCTCGCTCTGAAACGCTCATTTTTCACATAAGCCACTTTTCAGCGCTAAAACAGCCTCCAATCGCTCTGAAACGCTCATTTTTGACATAAGCCACTTTTCAGCCTTAGGCGACTGTACAGTGCTAAAACAGCCTCCTCTCGCTCTGAAACGCTCATTTTTCACATAAGCCACTTTTCAGCCTTAGGCGACTGTACAGTGCTAAAACAGCCTCCTATCGCTCTGAAACGCTCATTTTTGACATAACCCACTTTTCAGCCTTAATGAATGAAATTCCAGGTAAAAACTCCTTTGCCATGAAGAAGATCCAAATTCATGCAGTTCAGGCTAGTAAACCTGTTTGAAAGACCTTTTTTCAGTGAAATGCAGCTTAGTGCAAAAACAGGCTGCTCTCGCTCTGAAACGCTCATTTTTCACATAAGCCACTTTTCAGCGCTAAAACAGCCTCCAATCGCTCTGAAACGCTCATTTTTCACATAAGCCACTTTTCAGCGCTAAAACAGCCTCCAATCGCTCTGAAACGCTCATTTTTGACATAAGCCACTTTTCACCTTTAATGAATGAAATTCCAGGTAAAAACTCCTTTGCCATGAAGAAGATCCAAATTCAACCAGTTCAGGCTAGTAAACCTGTTTGAAAGACCTTTTTTCAGTGAAATGCAGCTTAGTGCAAAAACAGGCTGCTCTCGCTCTGAAACGCTCATTTTTCACATAAGCCACTTTTCAGCCTTAGGCGACTGTACAGTGCAAAAACAGGCTGCTCTCGCTCTGAAACGCTCATTTTTCACATAAGCCACTTTTCAGCGCTAAAACAGCCTCCAATCGCTCTGAAACGCTCATTTTTGACATAAGCCACTTTTCACCTTTAATGAACGAAATTCCAGGTAAAAACTCCTTTGCCATGAAGAAGATCCAAATTCAACCAGTTCAGGCTAGTAAACCTGGTTGAAAGACCTTTTTTCAGTGAAATGCAGCTTAGTGCAAAAACAGGCTGCTCTCGCTCTGAAACGCTCATTTTTCACATAAGCCACTTTTCAGCCTTAGGCGACTGTACAGTGCTAAAACAGCCTCCTCTCGCTCTGAAACGCTCATTTTTCACATAAGCCACTTTTCAGCCTTAGGCGACTGTACAGTGCTAAAACAGCCTCCTATCGCTCTGAAACGCTCATTTTTGACATAACCCACTTTTCAGCCTTAATGAATTAAATTCCAGGTAAAAACTCCTTTGCCATGAAGAAGATCCAAATTCAACAAGTTCAGGCTAGTAAACCTGTTTGAAAGACCTTTTTTCAGTGAAATGCAGCTTAGTGCAAAAACAGGCTGCTCTCGCTCTGAAACGCTCATTTTTCACATAAGCCACTTTTCAGCCTTAGGCGACTGTACAGTGCTAAAACAGCCTCCTATCGCTCTGAAACGCTCATTTTTGACATAACCCACTTTTCAGCCTTAATGAATTAAATTCCAGGTAAAAACTCCTTTGCCATGAAGAAGATCCAAATTCAACAAGTTCAGGCTAGTAAACCTGTTTGAAAGACCTTTTTTCAGTGAAATGCAGCTTAGTGCAAAAACAGGCTGCTCTCGCTCTGAAACGCTCATTTTTCACATAAGCCACTTTTCAGCGCTAAAACAGCCTCCAATCGCTCTGAAACGCTCATTTTTGACATAAGCCACTTTTCAACCTTAATGAATTAAATTCCAGGTAAAAACTCCTTTGCCATGAAGAAGATCCAAATTCAACCAGTTCAGGCTAGTAAACCTGTTTGAAAGACCTTTTTTCAGTGAAATGCAGCTTAGTGCAAAAACAGGCTGCTCTCGCTCTGAAACGCTCATTTTTCACATAAGCCACTTTTCAGCGCTAAAACAGCCTCCAATCGCTCTGAAACGCTCATTTTTGACATAAGCCACTTTTCACCTTTAATGAATGAAATTCCAGGTAAAAACTCCTTTGCCATGAAGAAGATCCAAATTCAACCAGTTCAGGCTAGTAAACCTGTTTGAAAGACCTTTTTTCAGTGAAATGCAGCTTAGTGCAAAAACAGGCTGCTCTCGCTCTGAAACGCTCATTTTTCACATAAGCCACTTTTCAGCGCTAAAACAGCCTCCAATCGCTCTGAAACGCTCATTTTTGACATAAGCCACTTTTCACCTTTAATGAATGAAATTCCAGGTAAAAACTCCTTTGCCATGAAGAAGATCCAAATTCAACCAGTTCAGGCTAGTAAACCTGTTTGAAAGACCTTTTTTCAGTGAAATGCAGCTTAGTGCAAAAACAGGCTGCTCTCGCTCTGAAACGCTCATTTTTCACATAAGCCACTTTTCAGCGCTAAAACAGCCTCCAATCGCTCTGAAACGCTCATTTTTGACATAAGCCACTTTTCAGCCTTAATGAATGAAATTCCAGGTAAAAACTCCTTTGCCATGAAGAAGATCCAAATTCAACCAGTTCAGGCTAGTAAACCTGTTTGAAAGACCTTTTTTCAGTGAAATGCAGCTTAGTGCAAAAACAGGCTGCTCTCGCTCTGAAACGCTCATTTTCACATAAGCCACTTTTCAGCGCTAAAACAGCCTCCAATCGCTCTGAAACGCTCATTTTTGACATAAGCCACTTTTCACCTTTAATGAATGAAATTCCAGGTAAAAACTCCTTTGCCATGAAGAAGATCCAAATTCAACCAGTTCAGGCTAGTAAACCTGTTTGAAAGACCTTTTTTCAGTGAAATGCAGCTTAGTGCAAAAACAGGCTGCTCTCGCTCTGAAACGCTCATTTTTCACATAAGCCACTTTTCAGCGCTAAAACAGCCTCCAATCGCTCTGAAACGCTCATTTTTGACATAAGCCACTTTTCACCTTTAATGAATGAAATTCCAGGTAAAAACTCCTTTGCCATGAAGAAGATCCAAATTCAACCAGTTCAGGCTAGTAAACCTGTTTGAAAGACCTTTTTTCAGTGAAATGCAGCTTAGTGCAAAAACAGGCTGCTCTCGCTCTGAAACGCTCATTTTTCACATAAGCCACTTTTCAGCGCTAAAACAGCCTCCAATCGCTCTGAAACGCTCATTTTTGACATAAGCCACTTTTCACCTTTAATGAATGAAATTCCAGGTAAAAACTCCTTTGCCATGAAGAAGATCCAAATTCAACCAGTTCAGGCTAGTAAACCTGTTTGAAAGACCTTTTTTCAGTGAAATGCAGCTTAGTGCAAAAACAGGCTGCTCTCGCTCTGAAACGCTCATTTTTCACATAAGCCACTTTTCAGCGCTAAAACAGCCTCCAATCGCTCTGAAACGCTCATTTTTGACATAAGCCACTTTTCACCTTTAATGAATGAAATTCCAGGTAAAAACTCCTTTGCCATGAAGAAGATCCAAATTCATGCAGTTCAGGCTAGTAAACCTGGTTGAAAGACCTTTTTTCAGTGAAATGCAGCTTAGTGCAAAAACAGGCTGCTCTCGCTCTGAAACGCTCATTTTTCACATAAGCCACTTTTCAGCCTTAGGCGACTGTACAGTGCTAAAACAGCCTCCAATCGCTCTGAAACGCTCATTTTTCACATAAGCCACTTTTCAGCGCTAAAACAGCCTCCTATCGCTCTGAAACGCTCATTTTTGACATAAGCCACTTTTCACCTTTAATGAATGAAATTCCAGGTAAAAACTCCTTTGCCATGAAGAAGATCCAAATTCAACCAGTTCAGGCTAGTAAACCTGTTTGAAAGACCTTTTTTCAGTGAAATGCAGCTTAGTGCAAAAACAGGCTGCTCTCGCTCTGAAACGCTCATTTTTCACATAAGCCACTTTTCAGCCTTAGGCGACTGTACAGTGCAAAAACAGGCTGCTCTCGCTCTGAAACGCTCATTTTTCACATAAGCCACTTTTCAGCGCTAAAACAGCCTCCAATCGCTCTGAAACGCTCATTTTTGACATAAGCCACTTTTCACCTTTAATGAATGAAATTCCAGGTAAAAACTCCTTTGCCATGAAGAAGATCCAAATTCAACCAGTTCAGGCTAGTAAACCTGTTTGAAAGACCTTTTTTCAGTGAAATGCAGCTTAGTGCAAAAACAGGCTGCTCTCGCTCTGAAACGCTCATTTTTCACATAAGCCACTTTTCAGCGCTAAAACAGCCTCCAATCGCTCTGAAACGCTCATTTTTGACATAAGCCACTTTTCACCTTTAATGAATGAAATTCCAGGTAAAAACTCCTTTGCCATGAAGAAGATCCAAATTCATGCAGTTCAGGCTAGTAAACCTGGTTGAAAGGCCTTTTTTCAGTGAAATGCAGCTTAGTGCAAAAACAGCCTCCTCTCGCTCTGAAACGCTCATTTTTCACATAAGCCACTTTTCAGCCTTAGGCGACTGTACAGTGCTAAAACAGCCTCCTCTCGCTCTGAAACGCTCATTTTTCACATAAGCCACTTTTCAGCCTTAGGCGACTGTACAGTGCTAAAACAGCCTCCTATCGCTCTGAAACGCTCATTTTTGACATAACCCACTTTTCGGCCTTAATGAATTAAATTCCAGGTAAAAACTCATTTGCCATGAAGAAGATCCAAATTCAACCAGTTCAGGCTAGTAAACCTGTTTGAAAGACCTTTTTTCAGTGAAATGCAGCTTAGTGCAAAAACAGGCTGCTCTCGCTCTGAAACGCTCATTTTTCACATAAGCCACTTTTCAGCGCTAAAACAGCCTCCAATCGCTCTGAAACGCTCATTTTTGACATAAGCCACTTTTCACCTTTAATGAATGAAATTCCAGGTAAAAACTCCTTTGCCATGAAGAAGATCCAAATTCAACCAGTTCAGGCTAGTAAACCTGTTTGAAAGACCTTTTTTCAGTGAAATGCAGCTTAGTGCAAAAACAGGCTGCTCTCGCTCTGAAACGCTCATTTTTCACATAAGCCACTTTTCAGCCTTAGGAGACTGTACAGTGCTAAAACAGCCTCCTATCGCTCTGAAACGCTCATTTTTGACATAACCCACTTTTCAGCCTTAATGAATTAAATTCCAGGTAAAAACTCCTTTGCCATGAAGAAGATCCAAATTCATCCAGTTCAGGCTAGTAAACCTGGTTGAAAGACCTTTTTTCAGTGAAATGCAGCTTAGTGCCAAAACAGGCTGCTCTCGCTCTGAAACGCTCATTTTTCACATAAGCCACTTTTCAGCGCTAAAACAGCCTCCAATCGCTCTGAAACGCTCATTTTTGACATAAGCCACTTTTCACCTTTAATGAATGAAATTCCAGGTAAAAACTCCTTTGCCATGAAGAAGATCCAAATTCAACCAGTTCAGGCTAGTAAACCTGTTTGAAAGACCTTTTTTCAGTGAAATGCAGCTTAGTGCAAAAACAGGCTGCTCTCGCTCTGAAACGCTCATTTTTCACATAAGCCACTTTTCAGCGCTAAAACAGCCTCCAATCGCTCTGAAACGCTCATTTTTGACATAAGCCACTTTTCACCTTTAATGAATGAAATTCCAGGTAAAAACTCCTTTGCCATGAAGAAGATCCAAATTCATGCAGTTCAGGCTAGTAAACCTGGTTGAAAGACCTTTTTTCAGTGAAATGCAGCTTAGTGCAAAAACAGCCTCCTCTCGCTCTGAAACGCTCATTTTTCACATAAGCCACTTTTCAGCCTTAGGCGACTGTACAGTGCTAAAACAGCCTCCTCTCGCTCTGAAACGCTCATTTTTCACATAAGCCACTTTTCAGCCTTAGGCGACTGTACAGTGCTAAAACAGCCTCCTATCGCTCTGAAACGCTCATTTTTGACATAACCCACTTTTCGGCCTTAATGAATTAAATTCCAGGTAAAAACTCATTTGCCATGAAGAAGATCCAAATTCAACCAGTTCAGGCTAGTAAACCTGTTTGAAAGACCTTTTTTCAGTGAAATGCAGCTTAGTGCAAAAACAGGCTGCTCTCGCTCTGAAACGCTCATTTTTCACATAAGCCACTTTTCAGCGCTAAAACAGCCTCCAATCGCTCTGAAACGCTCATTTTTGACATAAGCCACTTTTCACCTTTAATGAATGAAATTCCAGGTAAAAACTCCTTTGCCATGAAGAAGATCCAAATTCAACCAGTTCAGGCTAGTAAACCTGTTTGAAAGACCCTTTTTCAGTGAAATGCAGCTTAGTGCAAAAACAGGCTGCTCTCGCTCTGAAACGCTCATTTTTCACATAAGCCACTTTTCAGCGCTAAAACAGCCTCCAATCGCTCTGAAACGCTCATTTTTGACATAAGCCACTTTTCACCTTTAATGAATGAAATTCCAGGTAAAAACTCCTTTGCCATGAAGAAGATCCAAATTCAACCAGTTCAGGCTAGTAAACCTGTTTGAAAGACCTTTTTTCAGTGAAATGCAGCTTAGTGCAAAAACAGGCTGCTCTCGCTCTGAAACGCTCATTTTTCACATAAGCCACTTTTCAGCCTTAGGAGACTGTACAGTGCTAAAACAGCCTCCTATCGCTCTGAAACGCTCATTTTTGACATAACCCACTTTTCAGCCTTAATGAATTAAATTCCAGGTAAAAACTCCTTTGCCATGAAGAAGATCCAAATTCATCCAGTTCAGGCTAGTAAACCTGGTTGAAAGACCTTTTTTCAGTGAAATGCAGCTTAGTGCCAAAACAGGCTGCTCTCGCTCTGAAACGCTCATTTTTCACATAAGCCACTTTTCAGCGCTAAAACAGCCTCCAATCGCTCTGAAACGCTCATTTTTGACATAAGCCACTTTTCACCTTTAATGAATGAAATTCCAGGTAAAAACTCCTTTGCCATGAAGAAGATCCAAATTCAACCAGTTCAGGCTAGTAAACCTGTTTGAAAGACCTTTTTTCAGTGAAATGCAGCTTAGTGCAAAAACAGGCTGCTCTCGCTCTGAAACGCTCATTTTTCACATAAGCCACTTTTCAGCGCTAAAACAGCCTCCAATCGCTCTGAAACGCTCATTTTTGACATAAGCCACTTTTCACCTTTAATGAATGAAATTCCAGGTAAAAACTCCTTTGCCATGAAGAAGATCCAAATTCATGCAGTTCAGGCTAGTAAACCTGGTTGAAAGACCTTTTTTCAGTGAAATGCAGCTTAGTGCAAAAACAGCCTCCTCTCGCTCTGAAACGCTCATTTTTCACATAAGCCACTTTTCAGCCTTAGGCGACTGTACAGTGCTAAAACAGCCTCCTCTCGCTCTGAAACGCTCATTTTTCACATAAGCCACTTTTCAGCCTTAGGCGACTGTACAGTGCTAAAACAGCCTCCTATCGCTCTGAAACGCTCATTTTTGACATAACCCACTTTTCGGCCTTAATAAATTAAATTCCAGGTAAAAACTCATTTGCCATGAAGAAGATCCAAATTCAACCAGTTCAGGCTAGTAAACCTGTTTGAAAGACCTTTTTTCAGTGAAATGCAGCTTAGTGCAAAAACAGGCTGCTCTCGCTCTGAAACGCTCATTTTTCACATAAGCCACTTTTCAGCGCTAAAACAGCCTCCAATCGCTCTGAAACGCTCATTTTTGACATAAGCCACTTTTCACCTTTAATGAATGAAATTCCAGGTAAAAACTCCTTTGCCATGAAGAAGATCCAAATTCAACCAGTTCAGGCTAGTAAACCTGTTTGAAAGACCTTTTTTCAGTGAAATGCAGCTTAGTGCAAAAACAGGCTGCTCTCGCTCTGAAACGCTCATTTTTCACATAAGCCACTTTTCAGCCTTAGGAGACTGTACAGTGCTAAAACAGCCTCCTATCGCTCTGAAACGCTCATTTTTGACATAACCCACTTTTCAGCCTTAATGAATTAAATTCCAGGTAAAAACTCCTTTGCCATGAAGAAGATCCAAATTCATCCAGTTCATGCTAGTAAACCTGGTTGAAAGACCTTTTTTCAGTGAAATGCAGCTTAGTGCCAAAACAGGCTGCTCTCGCTCTGAAACGCTCATTTTTCACATAAGCCACTTTTCAGCGCTAAAACAGCCTCCAATCGCTCTGAAACGCTCATTTTTGACATAAGCCACTTTTCACCTTTAATGAATGAAATTCCAGGTAAAAACTCCTTTGCCATGAAGAAGATCCAAATTCAACCAGTTCAGGCTAGTAAACCTGTTTGAAAGACCTTTTTTCAGTGAAATGCAGCTTAGTGCAAAAACAGGCTGCTCTCGCTCTGAAACGCTCATTTTTCACATAAGCCACTTTTCAGCCTTAGGCGACTGTACAGTGCTAAAACAGCCTCCTCTCGCTCTGAAACGCTCATTTTTCACATAAGCCACTTTTCAGCGCTAAAACAGCCTCCAATCGCTCTGAAACGCTCATTTTTGACATAAGCCACTTTTCACCTTTAATGAATGAAATTCCAGGTAAAAACTCCTTTGCCATGAAGAAGATCCAAATTCAACCAGTTCAGGCTAGTAAACCTGTTTGAAAGACCTTTTTTCAGTGAAATGCAGCTTAGTGCAAAAACAGGCTGCTCTCGCTCTGAAACGCTCATTTTTCACATAAGCCACTTTTCAGCGCTAAAACAGCCTCCAATCGCTCTGAAACGCTCATTTTTGACATAAGCCACTTTTCACCTTTAATGAATGAAATTCCAGGTAAAAACTCCTTTGCCATGAAGAAGATCCAAATTCAACCAGTTCAGGCTAGTAAACCTGTTTGAAAGACCTTTTTTCAGTGAAATGCAGCTTAGTGCAAAAACAGGCTGCTCTCGCTCTGAAACGCTCATTTTTCACATAAGCCACTTTTCAGCGCTAAAACAGCCTCCAATCGCTCTGAAACGCTCATTTTTGACATAAGCCACTTTTCACCTTTAATGAATGAAATTCCAGGTAAAAACTCCTTTGCCATGAAGAAGATCCAAATTCAACCAGTTCAGGCTAGTAAACCTGTTTGAAAGACCTTTTTTCAGTGAAATGCAGCTTAGTGCAAAAACAGGCTGCTCTCGCTCTGAAACGCTCATTTTTCACATAAGCCACTTTTCAGCGCTAAAACAGCCTCCAATCGCTCTGAAACGCTCATTTTTGACATAAGCCACTTTTCACCTTTAATGAATGAAATTCCAGGTAAAAACTCCTTTGCCATGAAGAAGATCCAAATTCAACCAGTTCAGGCTAGTAAACCTGTTTGAAAGACCTTTTTTCAGTGAAATGCAGCTTAGTGCAAAAACAGGCTGCTCTCGCTCTGAAACGCTCATTTTTCACATAAGCCACTTTTCAGCGCTAAAACAGCCTCCAATCGCTCTGAAACGCTCATTTTTGACATAAGCCACTTTTCACCTTTAATGAATGAAATTCCAGGTAAAAACTCCTTTGCCATGAAGAAGATCCAAATTCAACCAGTTCAGGCTAGTAAACCTGTTTGAAAGACCTTTTTTCAGTGAAATGCAGCTTAGTGCAAAAACAGGCTGCTCTCGCTCTGAAACGCTCATTTTTCACATAAGCCACTTTTCAGCCTTAGGAGACTGTACAGTGCTAAAACAGCCTCCTATCGCTCTGAAACGCTCATTTTTGACATAACCCACTTTTCAGCCTTAATGAATTAAATTCCAGGTAAAAACTCCTTTGCCATGAAGAAGATCCAAATTCAACAAGTTCAGGCTGGTAAACCTGTTTGAAAGACCTTTTTTCAGTGAAATGCAGCTTAGTGCAAAAACAGGCTGCTCTCGCTCTGAAACGCTCATTTTTCACATAAGCCACTTTTCAGCGCTAAAACAGCCTCCAATCGCTCTGAAACGCTCATTTTTGACATAACCCACTTTTCAGCCTTAATGAATTAAATTCCAGGTAAAAACTCCTTTGCCATGAAGAAGATCCAAATTCAACAAGTTCAGGCTAGTAAACCTGTTTGAAAGACCTTTTTTCAGTGAAATGCAGCTTAGTGCAAAAACAGGCTGCTCTCGCTCTGAAACGCTCATTTTTCACATAAGCCACTTTTCAGCCTTATAGGCGACTGTACAGTGCAAAAACAGCCTCCTCTCGCTCTGAAACGCTCATTTTTCACATAAGCCACTTTTCAGCGCTAAAACAGCCTCCAATCGCTCTGAAACGCTCATTTTTGACATAAGCCACTTTTCAGCCTTAAAGAATGAAATTCCAAGCAAAAACTCCTTTGCCATGAAGAAGATCCAAATTCAACCAGTTCAGGCTAGTAAACCTGTTTGAAAGACCTTTTTTCAGTGAAATGCAGCTTAGTGCAAAAACAGGCTGCTCTCGCTCTGAAACGCTCATTTTTCACATAAGCCACTTTTCAGCGCTAAAACAGCCTCCAATCGCTCTGAAACGCTCATTTTTGACATAAGCCACTTTTCACCTTTAATGAATGAAATTCCAGGTAAAAACTCCTTTGCCATGAAGAAGATCCAAATTCAACAAGTTCAGGCTAGTAAACCTGTTTGAAAGACCTTTTTTCAGTGAAATGCAGCTTAGTGCAAAAACAGGCTGCTCTCGCTCTGAAACGCTCATTTTTCACATAAGCCACTTTTCAGCCTTAGGCGACTGTACAGTGCTAAAACAGCCTCCAATCGCTCTGAAACGCTCATTTTTGACATAAGCCACTTTTCACCTTTAATGAATGAAATTCCAGGTAAAAACTCCTTTGCCATGAAGAAGATCCAAATTCAACCAGTTCAGGCTAGTAAACCTGTTTGAAAGACCTTTTTTCAGTGAAATGCAGCTTAGTGCAAAAACAGGCTGCTCTCGCTCTGAAACGCTCATTTTTCACATAAGCCACTTTTCAGCCTTAGGAGACTGTACAGTGCTAAAACAGCCTCCTATCGCTCTGAAACGCTCATTTTTGACATAACCCACTTTTCAGCCTTAATGAATTAAATTCCAGGTAAAAACTCCTTTGCCATGAAGAAGATCCAAATTCAACAAGTTCAGGCTAGTAAACCTGTTTGAAAGACCTTTTTTCAGTGAAATGCAGCTTAGTGCAAAAACAGGCTGCTCTCGCTCTGAAACGCTCATTTTTCACATAAGCCACTTTTCACCTTTAATGAATGAAATTCCAGGTAAAAACTCCTTTGCCATGAAGAAGATCCAAATTCAACCAGTTCAGGCTAGTAAACCTGTTTGAAAGACCTTTTTTCAGTGAAATGCAGCTTAGTGCAAAAACAGGCTGCTCTCGCTCTGAAACGCTCATTTTTCACATAAGCCACTTTTCAGCGCTAAAACAGCCTCCAATCGCTCTGAAACGCTCATTTTTGACATAAGCCACTTTTCACCTTTAATGAATGAAATTCCAGGTAAAAACTCCTTTGCCATGAAGAAGATCCAAATTCAACCAGTTCAGGCTAGTAAACCTGTTTGAAAGACCTTTTTTCAGTGAAATGCAGCTTAGTGCAAAAACAGGCTGCTCTCGCTCTGAAATGCTCATTTTTCACATGAGCCACTTTTCAGCCTTAGGCGACTGTACAGTGCTAAAACAGCCTCCAATCGCTCTGAAACGCTCATTTTTGACATAAGCCACTTTTCACCTTTAATGAATGAAATTCCAGGTAAAAACTCCTTTGCCATGAAGAAGATCCAAATTCAACCAGTTCAGGCTAGTAAACCTGTTTGAAAGACCTTTTTTCAGTGAAATGCAGCTTAGTGCAAAAACAGGCTGCTCTCGCTCTGAAACGCTCATTTTTCACATAAGCCACTTTTCAGCGCTAAAACAGCCTCCAATCGCTCTGAAACGCTCATTTTTGACATAAGCCACTTTTCACCTTTAATGAATGAAATTCCAGGTAAAAACTCCTTTGCCATGAAGAAGATCCAAATTCAACCAGTTCAGGCTAGTAAACCTGTTTGAAAGACCTTTTTTCAGTGAAATGCAGCTTAGTGCAAAAACAGGCTGCTCTCGCTCTGAAACGCTCATTTTTCACAAAAGCCACTTTTCAGCGCTAAAACAGCCTCCAATCGCTCTGAAACGCTCATTTTTGACATAAGCCACTTTTCACCTTTAATGAATGAAATTCCAGGTAAAAACTCCTTTGCCATGAAGAAGATCCAAATTCAACCAGTTCAGGCTAGTAAACCTGTTTGAAAGACCTTTTTTCAGTGAAATGCAGCTTAGTGCAAAAACAGGCTGCTCTCGCTCTGAAACGCTCATTTTTCACATAAGCCACTTTTCAGCGCTAAAACAGCCTCCAATCGCTCTGAAACGCTCATTTTTGACATAAGCCACTTTTCACCTTTAATGAATGAAATTCCAGGTAAAAACTCCTTTGCCATGAAGAAGATCCAAATTCAACAAGTTCAGGCTAGTAAACCTGTTTGAAAGACCTTTTTTCAGTGAAATGCAGCTTAGTGCAAAAACAGGCTGCTCTCGCTCTGAAACGCTCATTTTTCACATAAGCCACTTTTCAGCCTTAGGCGACTGTACAGTGCTAAAACAGCCTCCAATCGCTCTGAAACGCTCATTTTTGACATAAGCCACTTTTCACCTTTAATGAATGAAATTCCAGGTAAAAACTCCTTTGCCATGAAGAAGATCCAAATTCAACCAGTTCAGGCTAGTAAACCTGTTTGAAAGACCTTTTTTCAGTGAAATGCAGCTTAGTGCAAAAACAGGCTGCTCTCGCTCTGAAACGCTCATTTTTCACATAAGCCACTTTTCAGCCTTATAGGCGACTGTACAGTGCAAAAACAGCCTCCTCTCGCTCTGAAACGCTCATTTTTCACATAAGCCACTTTTCAGCGCTAAAACAGCCTCCAATCGCTCTGAAACGCTCATTTTTGACATAAGCCACTTTTCACCTTTAATGAATGAAATTCCAGGTAAAAACTCCTTTGCCATGAAGAAGATCCAAATTCAACCAGTTCAGGCTAGTAAACCTGTTTGAAAGACCTTTTTTCAGTGAAATGCAGCTTAGTGCAAAATCAGGCTGCTCTCGCTCTGAAACGCTCATTTTTGACATAAGCCACTTTTCAGCCTTAAAGAATGAAATTCCAGGTAAAAACTCCTTTGCCATGAAGAAGATCCAAATTCAACCAGTTCAGGCTAGTAAACCTGTTTGAAAGACCTTTTTTCAGTGAAATGCAGCTTAGTGCAAAAACAGGCTGCTCTCGCTCTGAAACGCTCATTTTTCACATAAGCCACTTTTCAGCCTTAGGAGACTGTACAGTGCTAAAACAGCCTCCTATCGCTCTGAAACGCTCATTTTTGACATAACCCACTTTTCAGCCTTAATGAATTAAATTCCAGGTAAAAACTCCTTTGCCATGAAGAAGATCCAAATTCAACAAGTTCAGGCTAGTAAACCTGTTTGAAAGACCTTTTTTCAGTGAAATGCAGCTTAGTGCAAAAACAGGCTGCTCTCGCTCTGAAACGCTCATTTTTCACATAAGCCACTTTTCACCTTTAATGAATGAAATTCCAGGTAAAAACTCCTTTGCCATGAAGAAGATCCAAATTCAACCAGTTCAGGCTAGTAAACCTGTTTGAAAGACCTTTTTTCAGTGAAATGCAGCTTAGTGCAAAAACAGGCTGCTCTCGCTCTGAAACGCTCATTTTTCACATAAGCCACTTTTCAGCGCTAAAACAGCCTCCAATCGCTCTGAAACGCTCATTTTTGACATAAGCCACTTTTCACCTTTAATGAATGAAATTCCAGGTAAAAACTCCTTTGCCATGAAGAAGATCCAAATTCAACCAGTTCAGGCTAGTAAACCTGTTTGAAAGACCTTTTTTCAGTGAAATGCAGCTTAGTGCAAAAACAGGCTGCTCTCGCTCTGAAATGCTCATTTTTCACATGAGCCACTTTTCAGCCTTAGGCGACTGTACAGTGCTAAAACAGCCTCCAATCGCTCTGAAACGCTCATTTTTGACATAAGCCACTTTTCACCTTTAATGAATGAAATTCCAGGTAAAAACTCCTTTGCCATGAAGAAGATCCAAATTCAACCAGTTCAGGCTAGTAAACCTGTTTGAAAGACCTTTTTTCAGTGAAATGCAGCTTAGTGCAAAAACAGGCTGCTCTCGCTCTGAAACGCTCATTTTTCACATAAGCCACTTTTCAGCGCTAAAACAGCCTCCAATCGCTCTGAAACGCTCATTTTTGACATAAGCCACTTTTCACCTTTAATGAATGAAATTCCAGGTAAAAACTCCTTTGCCATGAAGAAGATCCAAATTCAACCAGTTCAGGCTAGTAAACCTGTTTGAAAGACCTTTTTTCAGTGAAATGCAGCTTAGTGCAAAAACAGGCTGCTCTCGCTCTGAAACGCTCATTTTTCACAAAAGCCACTTTTCAGCGCTAAAACAGCCTCCAATCGCTCTGAAACGCTCATTTTTGACATAAGCCACTTTTCACCTTTAATGAATGAAATTCCAGGTAAAAACTCCTTTGCCATGAAGAAGATCCAAATTCAACAAGTTCATGCTAGTAAACCTGTTTGAAAGACCTTTTTTCAGTGAAATGCAGCTTAGTGCCAAAACAGGCTGCTCTCGCTCTGAAACGCTCATTTTTCACATAAGCCACTTTTCAGCCTTAGGCGACTGTACAGTGCTAAAACAGCCCCCAATCGCTCTGAAACGCTCATTTTTGACATAAGCCACTTTTCACCTTTAATGAATGAAATTCCAGGTAAAAACTCCTTTGCCATGAAGAAGATCCAAATTCAACCAGTTCAGGCTAGTAAACCTGTTTGAAAGACCTTTTTTCAGTGAAATGCAGCTTAGTGCAAAAACAGGCTGCTCTCGCTCTGAAACGCTCATTTTTCACATAAGCCACTTTTCAGCGCTAAAACAGCCTCCAATCGCTCTGAAACGCTCATTTTTGACATAAGCCACTTTTCACCTTTAATGAATGAAATTCCAGGTAAAAACTCCTTTGCCATGAAGAAGATCCAAATTCAACCAGTTCAGGCTAGTAAACCTGTTTGAAAGACCTTTTTTCAGTGAAATGCAGCTTAGTGCAAAAACAGGCTGCTCTCGCTCTGAAACGCTCATTTTTCACATAAGCCACTTTTCAGCGCTAAAACAGCCTCCAATCGCTCTGAAACGCTCATTTTTGACATAAGCCACTTTTCACCTTTAATGAATGAAATTCCAGGTAAAAACTCCTTTGCCATGAAGAAGATCCAAATTCAACCAGTTCAGGCTAGTAAACCTGTTTGAAAGACCTTTTTTCAGTGAAATGCAGCTTAGTGCAAAAACAGGCTGCTCTCGCTCTGAAACGCTCATTTTTCACATAAGCCACTTTTCAGCGCTAAAACAGCCTCCAATCGCTCTGAAACGCTCATTTTTGACATAAGCCACTTTTCACCTTTAATGAATGAAATTCCAGGTAAAAACTCCTTTGCCATGAAGAAGATCCAAATTCAACCAGTTCAGGCTAGTAAACCTGTTTGAAAGACCTTTTTTCAGTGAAATGCAGCTTAGTGCAAAAACAGGCTGCTCTCGCTCTGAAACGCTCATTTTTCACATAAGCCACTTTTCAGCGCTAAAACAGCCTCCAATCGCTCTGAAACGCTCATTTTTGACATAAGCCACTTTTCACCTTTAATGAATGAAATTCCAGGTAAAAACTCCTTTGCCATGAAGAAGATCCAAATTCAACCAGTTCAGGCTAGTAAACCTGTTTGAAAGACCTTTTTTCAGTGAAATGCAGCTTAGTGCAAAAACAGGCTGCTCTCGCTCTGAAACGCTCATTTTTCACATAAGCCACTTTTCAGCGCTAAAACAGCCTCCAATCGCTCTGAAACGCTCATTTTTGACATAAGCCACTTTTCACCTTTAATGAATGAAATTCCAGGTAAAAACTCCTTTGCCATGAAGAAGATCCAAATTCAACCAGTTCAGGCTAGTAAACCTGTTTGAAAGACCTTTTTTCAGTGAAATGCAGCTTAGTGCAAAAACAGGCTGCTCTCGCTCTGAAACGCTCATTTTTCACATAAGCCACTTTTCAGCGCTAAAACAGCCTCCAATCGCTCTGAAACGCTCATTTTTGACATAAGCCACTTTTCACCTTTAATGAATGAAATTCCAGGTAAAAACTCCTTTGCCATGAAGAAGATCCAAATTCAACCAGTTCAGGCTAGTAAACCTGTTTGAAAGACCTTTTTTCAGTGAAATGCAGCTTAGTGCAAAAACAGGCTGCTCTCGCTCTGAAACGCTCATTTTTCACATAAGCCACTTTTCAGCCTTATAGGCGACTGTACAGTGCAAAAACAGCCTCCTCTCGCTCTGAAACGCTCATTTTTCACATAAGCCACTTTTCAGCCTTAGGCGACTGTACAGTGCAAAAACAGCCTCCTCTCGCTCTGAAACGCTCATTTTTCACATAAGCCACTTTTCAGCCTTAGGCGACTGTGCAGTGCTAAAACAGCCTCCTATCGCTCTGAAACGCTCATTTTTGACATAAGCCACTTTTCAGCCTTAAAGAATGAAATTCCAGGTAAAAACTCCTTTGCCATGAAGAAGATCCAAATTCAACCAGTTCAGGCTAGTAAACCTGTTTGAAAGACCTTTTTTCAGTGAAATGCAGCTTAGTGCAAAAACAGGCTGCTCTCGCTCTGAAACGCTCATTTTTCACATAAGCCACTTTTCAGCCTTAGGAGACTGTACAGTGCTAAAACAGCCTCCAATCGCTCTGAAACGCTCATTTTTGACATAAGCCACTTTTCACCTTTAATGAATGAAATTCCAGGTAAAAACTCCTTTGCCATGAAGAAGATCCAAATTCAACCAGTTCAGGCTAGTAAACCTGTTTGAAAGACCTTTTTTCAGTGAAATGCAGCTTAGTGCAAAAACAGGCTGCTCTCGCTCTGAAACGCTCATTTTTCACATAAGCCACTTTTCAGCGCTAAAACAGCCTCCAATCGCTCTGAAACGCTCATTTTTGACATAAGCCACTTTTCACCTTTAATGAATGAAATTCCAGGTAAAAACTCCTTTGCCATGAAGAAGATCCAAATTCAACCAGTTCAGGCTAGTAAACCTGTTTGAAAGACCTTTTTTCAGTGAAATGCAGCTTAGTGCAAAAACAGGCTGCTCTCGCTCTGAAACGCTCATTTTTCACATAAGCCACTTTTCAGCGCTAAAACAGCCTCCAATCGCTCTGAAACGCTCATTTTTGACATAAGCCACTTTTCACCTTTAATGAATGAAATTCCAGGTAAAAACTCCTTTGCCATGAAGAAGATCCAAATTCAACCAGTTCAGGCTAGTAAACCTGTTTGAAAGACCTTTTTTCAGTGAAATGCAGCTTAGTGCAAAAACAGGCTGCTCTCGCTCTGAAACGCTCATTTTTCACATAAGCCACTTTTCAGCGCTAAAACAGCCTCCAATCGCTCTGAAACGCTCATTTTTGACATAAGCCACTTTTCACCTTTAATGAATGAAATTCCAGGTAAAAACTCCTTTGCCATGAAGAAGATCCAAATTCAACCAGTTCAGGCTAGTAAACCTGTTTGAAAGACCTTTTTTCAGTGAAATGCAGCTTAGTGCAAAAACAGGCTGCTCTCGCTCTGAAACGCTGATTTTTCACATAAGCCACTTTTCAGCCTTATAGGCGACTGTACAGTGCAAAAACAGCCTCCTCTCGCTCTGAAACGCTCATTTTTCACATAAGCCACTTTTCAGCGCTAAAACAGCCTCCAATCGCTCTGAAACGCTCATTTTTGACATAAGCCACTTTTCAGCCTTAAAGAATGAAATTCCAGGTAAAAACTCCTTTGCCATGAAGAAGATCCAAATTCAACCAGTTCAGGCTAGTAAACCTGTTTGAAAGACCTTTTTTCAGTGAAATGCAGCTTAGTGCAAAAACAGGCTGCTCTCGCTCTGAAACGCTCATTTTTCACATAAGCCACTTTTCAGCCTTAGGAGACTGTACAGTGCTAAAACAGCCTCCAATCGCTCTGAAACGCTCATTTTTGACATAAGCCACTTTTCACCTTTAATGAATGAAATTCCAGGTAAAAACTCCTTTGCCATGAAGAAGATCCAAATTCAACCAGTTCAGGCTAGTAAACCTGTTTGAAAGACCTTTTTTCAGTGAAATGCAGCTTAGTGCAAAAACAGGCTGCTCTCGCTCTGAAACGCTCATTTTTCACATAAGCCACTTTTCAGCGCTAAAACAGCCTCCAATCGCTCTGAAACGCTCATTTTTGACATAAGCCACTTTTCACCTTTAATGAATGAAATTCCAGGTAAAAACTCCTTTGCCATGAAGAAGATCCAAATTCAACCAGTTCAGGCTAGTAAACCTGTTTGAAAGACCTTTTTTCAGTGAAATGCAGCTTAGTGCAAAAACAGGCTGCTCTCGCTCTGAAACGCTCATTTTTCACATAAGCCACTTTTCAGCCTTATAGGCGACTGTACAGTGCAAAAACAGCCTCCTCTCGCTCTGAAACGCTCATTTTTCACATAAGCCACTTTTCAGCCTTAGGCGACTGTACAGTGCAAAAACAGCCTCCTCTCGCTCTGAAACGCTCATTTTTCACATAAGCCACTTTTCAGCCTTAGGCGACTGTGCAGTGCTAAAACAGCCTCCTATCGCTCTGAAACGCTCATTTTTCACATAAGCCACTTTTCAGCGCTAAAACAGCCTCCAATCGCTCTGAAACGCTCATTTTTGACATAAGCCACTTTTCACCTTTAATGAATGAAATTCCAGGTAAAAACTCCTTTGCCATGAAGAAGATCCAAATTCAACCAGTTCAGGCTAGTAAACCTGTTTGAAAGACCTTTTTTCAGTGAAATGCAGCTTAGTGCAAAAACAGGCTGCTCTCGCTCTGAAACGCTCATTTTTCACATAAGCCACTTTTCAGCCTTAGGAGACTGTACAGTGCTAAAACAGCCTCCTATCGCTCTGAAACGCTCATTTTTGACATAACCCACTTTTCAGCCTTAATGAATTAAATTCCAGGTAAAAACTCCTTTGCCATGAAGAAGATCCAAATTCAACAAGTTCAGGCTAGTAAACCTGTTTGAAAGACCTTTTTTCAGTGAAATGCAGCTTAGTGCAAAAACAGGCTGCTCTCGCTCTGAAACGCTCATTTTTCACAAAAGCCACTTTTCAGCGCTAAAACAGCCTCCTATCGCTCTGAAACGCTCATTTTTGACATAAGCCACTTTTCACCTTTAATGAATGAAATTCCAGGTAAAAACTCCTTTGCCATGAAGAAGATCCAAATTCAACCAGTTCAGGCTAGTAAACCTGTTTGAAAGACCTTTTTTCAGTGAAATGCAGCTTAGTGCAAAATCAGGCTGCTCTCGCTCTGAAACGCTCATTTTTCACATAAGCCACTTTTCAGCGCTAAAACAGCCTCCAATCGCTCTGAAACGCTCATTTTTGACATAAGCCACTTTTCACCTTTAATGAATGAAATTCCAGGTAAAAACTCCTTTGCCATGAAGAAGATCCAAATTCAACCAGTTCAGGCTAGTAAACCTGTTTGAAAGACCTTTTTTCAGTGAAATGCAGCTTAGTGCAAAAACAGGCTGCTCTCGCTCTGAAACGCTCATTTTTCACAAAAGCCACTTTTCAGCGCTAAAACAGCCTCCTATCGCTCTGAAACGCTCATTTTTGACATAAGCCACTTTTCACCTTTAATGAATGAAATTCCAGGTAAAAACTCCTTTGCCATGAAGAAGATCCAAATTCAACCAGTTCAGGCTAGTAAACCTGTTTGAAAGACCTTTTTTCAGTGAAATGCAGCTTAGTGCAAAAACAGGCTGCTCTCGCTCTGAAACGCTCATTTTTCACATAAGCCACTTTTCAGCCTTAGGAGACTGTACAGTGCTAAAACAGCCTCCTATCGCTCTGAAACGCTCATTTTTGACATAACCCACTTTTCAGCCTTAATGAATTAAATTCCAGGTAAAAACTCCTTTGCCATGAAGAAGATCCAAATTCAACCAGTTCAGGCTAGTAAACCTGTTTGAAAGACCTTTTTTCAGTGAAATGCAGCTTAGTGCAAAAACAGGCTGCTCTCGCTCTGAAACGCTCATTTTTCACATAAGCCACTTTTCAGCGCTAAAACAGCCTCCAATCGCTCTGAAACGCTCATTTTTGACATAAGCCACTTTTCACCTTTAATGAATGAAATTCCAGGTAAAAACTCCTTTGCCATGAAGAAGATCCAAATTCAACCAGTTCAGGCTAGTAAACCTGTTTGAAAGACCTTTTTTCAGTGAAATGCAGCTTAGTGCAAAAACAGGCTGCTCTCGCTCTGAAACGCTCATTTTTCACATAAGCCACTTTTCAGCGCTAAAACAGCCTCCAATCGCTCTGAAACGCTCATTTTTGACATAAGCCACTTTTCACCTTTAATGAATGAAATTCCAGGTAAAAACTCCTTTGCCATGAAGAAGATCCAAATTCAACCAGTTCAGGCTAGTAAACCTGTTTGAAAGACCTTTTTTCAGTGAAATGCAGCTTAGTGCAAAAACAGGCTGCTCTCGCTCTGAAACGCTCATTTTTCACATAAGCCACTTTTCAGCGCTAAAACAGCCTCCAATCGCTCTGAAACGCTCATTTTTGACATAAGCCACTTTTCACCTTTAATGAATGAAATTCCAGGTAAAAACTCCTTTGCCATGAAGAAGATCCAAATTCAACCAGTTCAGGCTAGTAAACCTGTTTGAAAGACCTTTTTTCAGTGAAATGCAGCTTAGTGCAAAAACAGGCTGCTCTCGCTCTGAAACGCTCATTTTTCACATAAGCCACTTTTCAGCGCTAAAACAGCCTCCAATCGCTCTGAAACGCTCATTTTTGACATAAGCCACTTTTCACCTTTAATGAATGAAATTCCAGGTAAAAACTCCTTTGCCATGAAGAAGATCCAAATTCAACCAGTTCAGGCTAGTAAACCTGTTTGAAAGACCTTTTTTCAGTGAAATGCAGCTTAGTGCAAAAACAGGCTGCTCTCGCTCTGAAACGCTCATTTTTCACATAAGCCACTTTTCAGCGCTAAAACAGCCTCCAATCGCTCTGAAACGCTCATTTTTGACATAAGCCACTTTTCACCTTTAATTAATGAAATTCCAGGTAAAAACTCCTTTGCCATGAAGAAGATCCAAATTCAACCAGTTCAGGCTAGTAAACCTGTTTGAAAGACCTTTTTTCAGTGAAATGCAGCTTAGTGCAAAAACAGGCTGCTCTCGCTCTGAAACGCTCATTTTTCACATAAGCCACTTTTCAGCGCTAAAACAGCCTCCAATCGCTCTGAAACGCTCATTTTTGACATAAGCCACTTTTCACCTTTAATGAATGAAATTCCAGGTAAAAACTCCTTTGCCATGAAGAAGATCCAAATTCAACCAGTTCAGGCTAGTAAACCTGTTTGAAAGACCTTTTTTCAGTGAAATGCAGCTTAGTGCAAAAACAGGCTGCTCTCGCTCTGAAACGCTCATTTTTCACATAAGCCACTTTTCAGCGCTAAAACAGCCTCCAATCGCTCTGAAACGCTCATTTTTGACATAAGCCACTTTTCAGCCTTAAAGAATGAAATTCCAGGTAAAAACTCCTTTGCCATGAAGAAGATCCAAATTCAACCAGTTCAGGCTAGTAAACCTGTTTGAAAGACCTTTTTTCAGTGAAATGCAGCTTAGTGCAAAAACAGGCTGCTCTCGCTCTGAAACGCTCATTTTTCACATAAGCCACTTTTCAGCGCTAAAACAGCCTCCAATCGCTCTGAAACGCTCATTTTTGACATAAGCCACTTTTCAGCCTTAGGAGACTGTACAGTGCTAAAACAGCCTCCAATCGCTCTGAAACGCTCATTTTTGACATAAGCCACTTTTCACCTTTAATGAATGAAATTCCAGGTAAAAACTCCTTTGCCATGAAGAAGATCCAAATTCAACCAGTTCAGGCTAGTAAACCTGTTTGAAAGACCTTTTTTCAGTGAAATGCAGCTTAGTGCAAAAACAGGCTGCTCTCGCTCTGAAACGCTCATTTTTCACATAAGCCACTTTTCAGCCTTAGGCGACTGTACAGTGCTAAAACAGCCTCCAATCGCTCTGAAACGCTCATTTTTGACATAAGCCACTTTTCACCTTTAATGAATGAAATTCCAGGTAAAAACTCCTTTGCCATGAAGAAGATCCAAATTCAACCAGTTCAGGCTAGTAAACCTGTTTGAAAGACCTTTTTTCAGTGAAATGCAGCTTAGTGCAAAAACAGGCTGCTCTCGCTCTGAAACGCTCATTTTTCACATAAGCCACTTTTCAGCCTTATAGGCGACTGTACAGTGCAAAAACAGCCTCCTCTCGCTCTGAAACGCTCATTTTTCACATAAGCCACTTTTCAGCCTTAGGCGACTGTACAGTGCAAAAACAGCCTCCTCTCGCTCTGAAACGCTCATTTTTCACATAAGCCACTTTTCAGCCTTAGGCGACTGTGCAGTGCTAAAACAGCCTCCTATCGCTCTGAAACGCTCATTTTTCACATAAGCCACTTTTCAGCGCTAAAACAGCCTCCAATCGCTCTGAAACGCTCATTTTTGACATAAGCCACTTTTCACCTTTAATGAATGAAATTCCAGGTAAAAACTCCTTTGCCATGAAGAAGATCCAAATTCAACCAGTTCAGGCTAGTAAACCTGTTTGAAAGACCTTTTTTCAGTGAAATGCAGCTTAGTGCAAAAACAGGCTGCTCTCGCTCTGAAACGCTCATTTTTCACATAAGCCACTTTTCAGCCTTATAGGCGACTGTACAGTGCAAAAACAGCCTCCTCTCGCTCTGAAACGCTCATTTTTCACATAAGCCACTTTTCAGCCTTAGGCGACTGTACAGTGCAAAAACAGCCTCCTCTCGCTCTGAAACGCTCATTTTTCACATAAGCCACTTTTCAGCCTTAGGCGACTGTGCAGTGCTAAAACAGCCTCCTATCGCTCTGAAACGCTCATTTTTCACATAAGCCACTTTTCAGCGCTAAAACAGCCTCCAATCGCTCTGAAACGCTCATTTTTGACATAAGCCACTTTTCACCTTTAATGAATGAAATTCCAGGTAAAAACTCCTTTGCCATGAATAAGATCCAAATTCAACCAGTTCAGGCTAGTAAACCTGTTTGAAAGACCTTTTTTCAGTGAAATGCAGCTTAGTGCAAAATCAGGCTGCTCTCGCTCTGAAACGCTCATTTTTGACATAAGCCACTTTTCAGCCTTAAAGAATGAAATTCCAGGTAAAAACTCCTTTGCCATGAAGAAGATCCAAATTCAACCAGTTCAGGCTAGTAAACCTGTTTGAAAGACCTTTTTTCAGTGAAATGCAGCTTAGTGCAAAAACAGGCTGCTCTCGCTCTGAAACGCTCATTTTTCACATAAGCCACTTTTCAGCCTTAGGAGACTGTACAGTGCTAAAACAGCCTCCTATCGCTCTGAAACGCTCATTTTTGACATAACCCACTTTTCAGCCTTAATGAATTAAATTCCAGGTAAAAACTCCTTTGCCATGAAGAAGATCCAAATTCAACAAGTTCAGGCTAGTAAACCTGTTTGAAAGACCTTTTTTCAGTGAAATGCAGCTTAGTGCAAAAACAGGCTGCTCTCGCTCTGAAACGCTCATTTTTCACATAAGCCACTTTTCAGCGCTAAAACAGCCTCCAATCGCTCTGAAACGCTCATTTTTGACATAAGCCACTTTTCACCTTTAATGAATGAAATTCCAGGTAAAAACTCCTTTGCCATGAAGAAGATCCAAATTCAACCAGTTCAGGCTAGTAAACCTGTTTGAAAGACCTTTTTTCAGTGAAATGCAGCTTAGTGCAAAAACAGGCTGCTCTCGCTCTGAAACGCTCATTTTTCACATAAGCCACTTTTCAGCCTTAGGCGACTGTACAGTGCTAAAACAGCCTCCAATCGCTCTGAAACGCTCATTTTTCACATAAGCCACTTTTCACCTTTAATGAATGAAATTCCAGGTAAAAACTCCTTTGCCATGAAGAAGATCCAAATTCAACCAGTTCAGGCTAGTAAACCTGTTTGAAAGACCTTTTTTCAGTGAAATGCAGCTTAGTGCAAAAACAGGCTGCTCTCGCTCTGAAACGCTCATTTTTCACAAAAGCCACTTTTCAGCGCTAAAACAGCCTCCTATCGCTCTGAAACGCTCATTTTTGACATAAGCCACTTTTCACCTTTAATGAATGAAATTCCAGGTAAAAACTCCTTTGCCATGAAGAAGATCCAAATTCAACCAGTTCAGGCTAGTAAACCTGTTTGAAAGACCTTTTTTCAGTGAAATGCAGCTTAGTGCAAAATCAGGCTGCTCTCGCTCTGAAACGCTCATTTTTCACATAAGCCACTTTTCAGCGCTAAAACAGCCTCCAATCGCTCTGAAACGCTCATTTTTGACATAAGCCGCTTTTCACCTTTAATGAATGAAATTCCAGGTAAAAACTCCTTTGCCATGAAGAAGATCCAAATTCAACCAGTTCAGGCTAGTAAACCTGTTTGAAAGACCTTTTTTCAGTGAAATGCAGCTTAGTGCAAAAACAGGCTGCTCTCGCTCTGAAACGCTCATTTTTCACAAAAGCCACTTTTCAGCGCTAAAACAGCCTCCTATCGCTCTGAAACGCTCATTTTTGACATAAGCCACTTTTCACCTTTAATGAATGAAATTCCAGGTAAAAACTCCTTTGCCATGAAGAAGATCCAAATTCAACCAGTTCAGGCTAGTAAACCTGTTTGAAAGACCTTTTTTCAGTGAAATGCAGCTAAGTGCAAAATCAGGCTGCTCTCGCTCTGAAACGCTCATTTTTCACATAAGCCACTTTTCAGCCTTAGGAGACTGTACAGTGCTAAAACAGCCTCCAATCGCTCTGAAACGCTCATTTTTGACATAAGCCACTTTTCACCTTTAATGAATGAAATTCCAGGTAAAAACTCCTTTGCCATGAAGAAGATCCAAATTCAACCAGTTCAGGCTAGTAAACCTGTTTGAAAGACCTTTTTTCAGTGAAATGCAGCTTAGTGCAAAAACAGGCTGCTCTCGCTCTGAAACGCTCATTTTTCACATAAGCCACTTTTCAGCGCTAAAACAGCCTCCAATCACTCTGAAACGCTCATTTTTGACATAAGCCACTTTTCACCTTTAATGAATGAAATTCCAGGTAAAAACTCCTTTGCCATGAAGAAGATCCAAATTCAACCAGTTCAGGCTAGTAAACCTGTTTGAAAGACCTTTTTTCAGTGAAATGCAGCTTAGTGCAAAAACAGGCTGCTCTCGCTCTGAAACGCTCATTTTTCACATGAGCCACTTTTCAGCCTTAGGCGACTGTACAGTGCTAAAACAGCCTCCAATCGCTCTGAAACGCTCATTTTTGACATAAGCCACTTTTCACCTTTAATGAATGAAATTCCAGGTAAAAACTCCTTTGCCATGAAGAAGATCCAAATTCAACCAGTTCAGGCTAGTAAACCTGTTTGAAAGACCTTTTTTCAGTGAAATGCAGCTTAGTGCAAAAACAGGCTGCTCTCGCTCTGAAACGCTCATTTTTCACAAAAGCCACTTTTCAGCGCTAAAACAGCCTCCTATCGCTCTGAAACGCTCATTTTTGACATAAGCCACTTTTCACCTTTAATGAATGAAATTCCAGGTAAAAACTCCTTTGCCATGAAGAAGATCCAAATTCAACCAGTTCAGGCTAGTAAACCTGTTTGAAAGACCTTTTTTCAGTGAAATGCAGCTTAGTGCAAAATCAGGCTGCTCTCGCTCTGAAACGCTCATTTTTCACATAAGCCACTTTTCAGCGCTAAAACAGCCTCCAATCGCTCTGAAACGCTCATTTTTGACATAAGCCGCTTTTCACCTTTAATGAATGAAATTCCAGGTAAAAACTCCTTTGCCATGAAGAAGATCCAAATTCAACCAGTTCAGGCTAGTAAACCTGTTTGAAAGACCTTTTTTCAGTGAAATGCAGCTTAGTGCAAAAACAGGCTGCTCTCGCTCTGAAACGCTCATTTTTCACAAAAGCCACTTTTCAGCGCTAAAACAGCCTCCTATCGCTCTGAAACGCTCATTTTTGACATAAGCCACTTTTCACCTTTAATGAATGAAATTCCAGGTAAAAACTCCTTTGCCATGAAGAAGATCCAAATTCAACCAGTTCAGGCTAGTAAACCTGTTTGAAAGACCTTTTTTCAGTGAAATGCAGCTTAGTGCAAAAACAGGCTGCTCTCGCTCTGAAACGCTCATTTTTCACATAAGCCACTTTTCAGCCTTAGGCGACTCTACAGTGCTAAAACAGCCTCCAATCGCTCTGAAACGCTCATTTTTGACATAAGCCACTTTTCACCTTTAATGAATGAAATTCCAGGTAAAAACTCCTTTGCCATGAAGAAGATCCAAATTCAACCAGTTCAGGCTAGTAAACCTGTTTGAAAGACCTTTTTTCAGTGAAATGCAGCTTAGTGCAAAAACAGGCTGCTCTCGCTCTGAAACGCTCATTTTTCACATAAGCCACTTTTCAGCCTTATAGGCGACTGTACAGTGCAAAAACAGCCTCCTCTCGCTCTGAAACGCTCATTTTTCACATAAGCCACTTTTCAGCCTTAGGCGACTGTACAGTGCAAAAACAGCCTCCTCTCGCTCTGAAACGCTCATTTTTCACATAAGCCACTTTTCAGCCTTAGGCGACTGTGCAGTGCTAAAACAGCCTCCTATCGCTCTGAAACGCTCATTTTTCACATAAGCCACTTTTCAGCGCTAAAACAGCCTCCAATCGCTCTGAAACGCTCATTTTTGACATAAGCCACTTTTCACCTTTAATGAATGAAATTCCAGGTAAAAACTCCTTTGCCATGAATAAGATCCAAATTCAACCAGTTCAGGCTAGTAAACCTGTTTGAAAGACCTTTTTTCAGTGAAATGCAGCTTAGTGCAAAATCAGGCTGCTCTCGCTCTGAAACGCTCATTTTTGACATAAGCCACTTTTCAGTCTTAAAGAATGAAATTCCAGGTAAAAACTCCTTTGCCATGAAGAAGATCCAAATTCAACCAGTTCAGGCTAGTAAACCTGTTTGAAAGACCTTTTTTCAGTGAAATGCAGCTTAGTGCAAAAACAGGCTGCTCTCGCTCTGAAACGCTCATTTTTCACATAAGCCACTTTTCAGCGCTAAAACAGCCTCCAATCGCTCTGAAACGCTCATTTTTGACATAAGCCACTTTTCACCTTTAATGAATGAAATTCCAGGTAAAAACTCCTTTGCCATGAAGAAGATCCAAATTCAACCAGTTCAGGCTAGTAAACCTGTTTGAAAGACCTTTTTTCAGTGAAATGCAGCTTAGTGCAAAAACAGGCTGCTCTCGCTCTGAAACGCTCATTTTTCACATAAGCCACTTTTCAGCCTTAGGCGACTGTACAGTGCTAAAACAGCCTCCAATCGCTCTGAAACGCTCATTTTTGACATAAGCCACTTTTCACCTTTAATGAATGAAATTCCAGGTAAAAACTCCTTTGCCATGAAGAAGATCCAAATTCAACCAGTTCAGGCTAGTAAACCTGTTTGAAAGACCTTTTTTCAGTGAAATGCAGCTTAGTGCAAAAACAGGCTGCTCTCGCTCTGAAACGCTCATTTTTCACAAAAGCCACTTTTCAGCGCTAAAACAGCCTCCTATCGCTCTGAAACGCTCATTTTTGACATAAGCCACTTTTCACCTTTAATGAATGAAATTCCAGGTAAAAACTCCTTTGCCATGAAGAAGATCCAAATTCAACCAGTTCAGGCTAGTAAACCTGTTTGAAAGACCTTTTTTCAGTGAAATGCAGCTTAGTGCAAAATCAGGCTGCTCTCGCTCTGAAACGCTCATTTTTCACATAAGCCACTTTTCAGCGCTAAAACAGCCTCCAATCGCTCTGAAACGCTCATTTTTGACATAAGCCGCTTTTCACCTTTAATGAATGAAATTCCAGGTAAAAACTCCTTTGCCATGAAGAAGATCCAAATTCAACCAGTTCAGGCTAGTAAACCTGTTTGAAAGACCTTTTTTCAGTGAAATGCAGCTTAGTGCAAAAACAGGCTGCTCTCGCTCTGAAACGCTCATTTTTCACAAAAGCCACTTTTCAGCGCTAAAACAGCCTCCTATCGCTCTGAAACGCTCATTTTTGACATAAGCCACTTTTCACCTTTAATGAATGAAATTCCAGGTAAAAACTCCTTTGCCATGAAGAAGATCCAAATTCAACCAGTTCAGGCTAGTAAACCTGTTTGAAAGACCTTTTTTCAGTGAAATGCAGCTTAGTGCAAAAACAGGCTGCTCTCGCTCTGAAACGCTCATTTTTCACATGAGCCACTTTTCAGCCTTAGGCGACTGTACAGTGCTAAAACAGCCTCCAATCGCTCTGAAACGCTCATTTTTGACATAAGCCACTTTTCACCTTTAATGAATGAAATTCCAGGTAAAAACTCCTTTGCCATGAAGAAGATCCAAATTCAACCAGTTCAGGCTAGTAAACCTGTTTGAAAGACCTTTTTTCAGTGAAATGCAGCTTAGTGCAAAAACAGGCTGCTCTCGCTCTGAAACGCTCATTTTTCACAAAAGCCACTTTTCAGCGCTAAAACAGCCTCCTATCGCTCTGAAACGCTCATTTTTGACATAAGCCACTTTTCACCTTTAATGAATGAAATTCCAGGTAAAAACTCCTTTGCCATGAAGAAGATCCAAATTCAACCAGTTCAGGCTAGTAAACCTGTTTGAAAGACCTTTTTTCAGTGAAATGCAGCTTAGTGCAAAATCAGGCTGCTCTCGCTCTGAAACGCTCATTTTTCACATAAGCCACTTTTCAGCGCTAAAACAGCCTCCAATCGCTCTGAAACGCTCATTTTTGACATAAGCCGCTTTTCACCTTTAATGAATGAAATTCCAGGTAAAAACTCCTTTGCCATGAAGAAGATCCAAATTCAACCAGTTCAGGCTAGTAAACCTGTTTGAAAGACCTTTTTTCAGTGAAATGCAGCTTAGTGCAAAAACAGGCTGCTCTCGCTCTGAAACGCTCATTTTTCACATAAGCCACTTTTCAGCGCTAAAACAGCCTCCAATCGCTCTGAAACGCTCATTTTTGACATAAGCCGCTTTTCAGCCTTAAAGAATGAAATTCCAGGTAAAAACTCCTTTGCCATGAAGAAGATCCAAATTCAACAAGTTCAGGCTAGTAAACCTGTTTGAAAGACCTTTTTTCAGTGAAATGCAGCTTAGTGCAAAAACAGGCTGCTCTCGCTCTGAAACGCTCATTTTTCACATAAGCCACTTTTCAGCCTTAGGCGACTGTACAGTGCTAAAACAGCCTCCAATCGCTCTGAAACGCTCATTTTTGAAATAAGCCACTTTTCACCTTTAATGAATGAAATTCCAGGTAAAAACTCCTTTGCCATGAAGAAGATCCAAATTCAACCAGTTCAGGCTAGTAAACCTGTTTGAAAGACCTTTTTTCAGTGAAATGCAGCTTAGTGCAAAAACAGGCTGCTCTCGCTCTGAAACGCTCATTTTTCACATAAGCCACTTTTCAGCCTTAGGCGACTGTACAGTGCTAAAACAGCCTCCAATCGCTCTGAAACGCTCATTTTTGACATAAGCCACTTTTCACCTTTAATGAATGAAATTCCAGGTAAAAACTCCTTTGCCATGAAGAAGATCCAAATTCAACCAGTTCAGGCTAGTAAACCTGTTTGAAAGACCTTTTTTCAGTGAAATGCAGCTTAGTGCAAAAACAGGCTGCTCTCGCTCTGAAACGCTCATTTTTCACATAAGCCACTTTTCAGCCTTAGGCGACTGTACAGTGCTAAAACAGCCTCCTATCGCTCTGAAACGCTCATTTTTGACATAACCCACTTTTCAGCCTTAATGAATGAAATTCCAGGTAAAAACTCCTTTGCCATGAAGAAGATCCAAATTCAACCAGTTCAGGCTAGTAAAGCTGTTTGAAAGACCTTTTTTCAGTGAAATGCAGCTTAGTGCAAAAACAGGCTGCTCTCGCTCTGAAACGCTCATTTTTCACATAAGCCACTTTTCAGCGCTAAAACAGCCTCCAATCGCTCTGAAACGCTCATTTTTGACATAAGCCACTTTTCGCCTTTAATGAATGAAATTCCTGGTAAAAACTCCTTTGCCATGAAGAAGATCCAAATTCAACCAGTTCAGGCTAGTAAACCTGTTTGAAAGACCTTTTTTCAGTGAAATGCAGCTTAGTGCAAAAACAGGCTGCTCTCGCTCTGAAACGCTCATTTTTCACATAAGCCACTTTTCAGCCTTAGGCGACTGTACAGTGCTAAAACAGCCTCCAATCGCTCTGAAACGCTCATTTTTGACATAAGCCACTTTTCACCTTTAATGAATGAAATTCCAGGTAAAAACTCCTTTGCCATGAAGAAGATCCAAATTCAACCAGTTCAGGCTAGTAAACCTGTTTGAAAGACCTTTTTTCAGTGAAATGCAGCTTAGTGCAAAAACAGGCTGCTCTCGCTCTGAAACGCTCATTTTTCACAAAAGCCACTTTTCAGCGCTAAAACAGCCTCCTATCGCTCTGAAACGCTCATTTTTGACATAAGCCACTTTTCACCTTTAATGAATGAAATTCCAGGTAAAAACTCCTTTGCCATGAAGAAGATCCAAATTCAACCAGTTCAGGCTAGTAAACCTGTTTGAAAGACCTTTTTTCAGTGAAATGCAGCTTAGTGCAAAATCAGGCTGCTCTCGCTCTGAAACGCTCATTTTTCACATAAGCCACTTTTCAGCGCTAAAACAGCCTCCAATCGCTCTGAAACGCTCATTTTTGACATAAGCCGCTTTTCACCTTTAATGAATGAAATTCCAGGTAAAAACTCCTTTGCCATGAAGAAGATCCAAATTCAACCAGTTCAGGCTAGTAAACCTGTTTGAAAGACCTTTTTTCAGTGAAATGCAGCTTAGTGCAAAAACAGGCTGCTCTCGCTCTGAAACGCTCATTTTTCACAAAAGCCACTTTTCAGCGCTAAAACAGCCTCCTATCGCTCTGAAACGCTCATTTTTGACATAAGCCACTTTTCACCTTTAATGAATGAAATTCCAGGTAAAAACTCCTTTGCCATGAAGAAGATCCAAATTCAACCAGTTCAGGCTAGTAAACCTGTTTGAAAGACCTTTTTTCAGTGAAATGCAGCTTAGTGCAAAAACAGGCTGCTCTCGCTCTGAAACGCTCATTTTTCACATGAGCCACTTTTCAGCCTTAGGCGACTGTACAGTGCTAAAACAGCCTCCAATCGCTCTGAAACGCTCATTTTTGACATAAGCCACTTTTCACCTTTAATGAATGAAATTCCAGGTAAAAACTCCTTTGCCATGAAGAAGATCCAAATTCAACCAGTTCAGGCTAGTAAACCTGTTTGAAAGACCTTTTTTCAGTGAAATGCAGCTTAGTGCAAAAACAGGCTGCTCTCGCTCTGAAACGCTCATTTTTCACAAAAGCCACTTTTCAGCGCTAAAACAGCCTCCTATCGCTCTGAAACGCTCATTTTTGACATAAGCCACTTTTCACCTTTAATGAATGAAATTCCAGGTAAAAACTCCTTTGCCATGAAGAAGATCCAAATTCAACCAGTTCAGGCTAGTAAACCTGTTTGAAAGACCTTTTTTCAGTGAAATGCAGCTTAGTGCAAAATCAGGCTGCTCTCGCTCTGAAACGCTCATTTTTCACATAAGCCACTTTTCAGCGCTAAAACAGCCTCCAATCGCTCTGAAACGCTCATTTTTGACATAAGCCGCTTTTCACCTTTAATGAATGAAATTCCAGGTAAAAACTCCTTTGCCATGAAGAAGATCCAAATTCAACCAGTTCAGGCTAGTAAACCTGTTTGAAAGACCTTTTTTCAGTGAAATGCAGCTTAGTGCAAAAACAGGCTGCTCTCGCTCTGAAACGCTCATTTTTCACATAAGCCACTTTTCAGCGCTAAAACAGCCTCCAATCGCTCTGAAACGCTCATTTTTGACATAAGCCGCTTTTCAGCCTTAAAGAATGAAATTCCAGGTAAAAACTCCTTTGCCATGAAGAAGATCCAAATTCAACAAGTTCAGGCTAGTAAACCTGTTTGAAAGACCTTTTTTCAGTGAAATGCAGCTTAGTGCAAAAACAGGCTGCTCTCGCTCTGAAACGCTCATTTTTCACATAAGCCACTTTTCAGCCTTAGGCGACTGTACAGTGCTAAAACAGCCTCCAATCGCTCTGAAACGCTCATTTTTGACATAAGCCACTTTTCACCTTTAATGAATGAAATTCCAGGTAAAAACTCCTTTGCCATGAAGAAGATCCAAATTCAACCAGTTCAGGCTAGTAAACCTGTTTGAAAGACCTTTTTTCAGTGAAATGCAGCTTAGTGCAAAAACAGGCTGCTCTCGCTCTGAAACGCTCATTTTTCACATAAGCCACTTTTCAGCCTTAGGCGACTGTACAGTGCTAAAACAGCCTCCAATCGCTCTGAAACGCTCATTTTTGACATAAGCCACTTTTCACCTTTAATGAATGAAATTCCAGGTAAAAACTCCTTTGCCATGAAGAAGATCCAAATTCAACCAGTTCAGGCTAGTAAACCTGTTTGAAAGACCTTTTTTCAGTGAAATGCAGCTTAGTGCAAAAACAGGCTGCTCTCGCTCTGAAACGCTCATTTTTCACATAAGCCACTTTTCAGCCTTAGGCGACTGTACAGTGCTAAAACAGCCTCCTATCGCTCTGAAACGCTCATTTTTGACATAACCCACTTTTCAGCCTTAATGAATGAAATTCCAGGTAAAAACTCCTTTGCCATGAAGAAGATCCAAATTCAACCAGTTCAGGCTAGTAAAGCTGTTTGAAAGACCTTTTTTCAGTGAAATGCAGCTTAGTGCAAAAACAGGCTGCTCTCGCTCTGAAACGCTCATTTTTCACATAAGCCACTTTTCAGCGCTAAAACAGCCTCCAATCGCTCTGAAACGCTCATTTTTGACATAAGCCACTTTTCGCCTTTAATGAATGAAATTCCTGGTAAAAACTCCTTTGCCATGAAGAAGATCCAAATTCAACCAGTTCAGGCTAGTAAACCTGTTTGAAAGACCTTTTTTCAGTGAAATGCAGCTTAGTGCAAAAACAGGCTGCTCTCGCTCTGAAACGCTCATTTTTCACATAAGCCACTTTTCAGCGCTAAAACAGCCTCCAATCGCTCTGAAACGCTCATTTTTGACATAAGCCACTTTTCACCTTTAATGAATGAAATTCCAGGTAAAAACTCCTTTGCCATGAAGAAGATCCAAATTCAACCAGTTCAGGCTAGTAAACCTGTTTGAAAGACCTTTTTTCAGTGAAATGCAGCTTAGTGCAAAATCAGGCTGCTCTCGCTCTGAAACGCTAATTTTTCACATAAGCCACTTTTCAGCGCTAAAACAGCCTCCAATCGCTCTGAAACGCTCATTTTTGACATAAGCCGCTTTTCACCTTTAATGAATGAAATTCCAGGTAAAAACTCCTTTGCCATGAAGAAGATCCAAATTCAACCAGTTCAGGCTAGTAAACCTGTTTGAAAGACCTTTTTTCAGTGAAATGCAGCTTAGTGCAAAAACAGGCTGCTCTCGCTCTGAAACGCTCATTTTTCACAAAAGCCACTTTTCAGCGCTAAAACAGCCTCCTATCGCTCTGAAACGCTCATTTTTGACATAAGCCACTTTTCACCTTTAATGAATGAAATTCCAGGTAAAAACTCCTTTGCCATGAAGAAGATCCAAATTCAACCAGTTCAGGCTAGTAAACCTGTTTGAAAGACCTTTTTTCAGTGAAATGCAGCTAAGTGCAAAATCAGGCTGCTCTCGCTCTGAAACGCTCATTTTTCACATAAGCCACTTTTCAGCCTTAGGAGACTGTACAGTGCTAAAACAGCCTCCAATCGCTCTGAAACGCTCATTTTTGACATAAGCCACTTTTCACCTTTAATGAATGAAATTCCAGGTAAAAACTCCTTTGCCATGAAGAAGATCCAAATTCAACCAGTTCAGGCTAGTAAACCTGTTTGAAAGACCTTTTTTCAGTGAAATGCAGCTTAGTGCAAAAACAGGCTGCTCTCGCTCTGAAACGCTCATTTTTCACATAAGCCACTTTTCAGCCTTATAGGCGACTGTACAGTGCAAAAACAGCCTCCTCTCGCTCTGAAACGCTCATTTTTCACATAAGCCACTTTTCAGCCTTAGGCGACTGTACAGTGCTAAAACAGCCTCCTATCGCTCTGAAACGCTCATTTTTGACATAACCCACTTTTCAGCCTTAATGAATTAAATTCCAGGTAAAAACTCATTTGCCATGAAGAAGATCCAAATTCAACCAGTTCAGGCTAGTAAACCTGTTTGAAAGACCTTTTTTCAGTGAAATGCAGCTTAGTGCAAAAACAGGCTGCTCTCGCTCTGAAACGCTCATTTTTCACATAAGCCACTTTTCAGCGCTAAAACAGGCTGCTCTCGCTCTGAAACGCTCATTTTTGACATAAGCCACTTTTCACCTTTAATGAATGAAATTCCAGGTAAAAACTCCTTTGCCATGAATAAGATCCAAATTCAACCAGTTCAGGCTAGTCAACCTGTTTGAAAGACCTTTTTTCAGTGAAATGCAGCTTAGTGCAAAAACAGGCTGCTCTCGCTCTGAAACGCTCATTTTTCACATAAGCCACTTTTCAGCGCTAAAACAGGCTGCTCTCGCTCTGAAACGCTCATTTTTGACATAAGCCACTTTTCACCTTTAATGAATGAAATTCCAGGTAAAAACTCCTTTGCCATGAATAAGATCCAAATTCAACCAGTTCAGGCTAGTCAACCTGTTTGAAAGACCTTTTTTCAGTGAAATGCAGCTTAGTGCAAAAACAGGCTGCTCTCGCTCTGAAACGCTCATTTTTGACATAACCCACTTTTCAGCCTTAATGAATTAAATTCCAGGTAAAAACTCCTTTGCCATGAAGAAGATCCAGTTTCAACCAGTTCAGGCTAGTCAACCTGTTTGAAAGACCTTTTTTCAGTGAAATGCAGCTTAGTGCAAAAACAGGCTGCTCTCGCTCTGAAACGCTCATTTTTCACATAAGCCACTTTTCAGCCTTATAGGCGACTGTACAGTGCAAAAACAGCCTCCTCTCGCTCTGAAACGCTCATTTTTCACATAAGCCACTTTTCAGCCTTAGGCGACTGTACAGTGCTAAAACAGCCTCCAATCGCTCTGAAACGCTCATTTTTGACATAAGCCACTTTTCACCTTTAATGAATGAAATTCCAGGTAAAAACTCCTTTGCCATGAAGAAGATCCAAATTCAACCAGTTCAGGCTAGTAAACCTGTTTGAAAGACCTTTTTTCAGTGAAATGCAGCTTAGTGCAAAATCAGGCTGCTCTCGCTCTGAAACGCTCATTTTTCACATAAGCCACTTTTCAGCGCTAAAACAGCCTCCAATCGCTCTGAAACGCTCATTTTTGACATAAGCCACTTTTCACCTTTAATGAATGAAATTCCAGGTAAAAACTCCTTTGCCATGAAGAAGATCCAAATTCATCCAGTTCAGGCTAGTAAACCTGGTTGAAAGACCTTTTTTCAGTGAAATGCAGCTTAGTGCAAAAACAGGCTGCTCTCGCTCTGAAACGCTCATTTTTCACAAAAGCCACTTTTCAGCCTTAGGCGACTGTACAGTGCTAAAACAGCCTCCTCTCGCTCTGAAACGCTCATTTTTCACATAAGCCACTTTTCAGCCTTAGGCGACTGTACAGTGCTAAAACAGCCTCCTATCGCTCTGAAACGCTCATTTTTGACATAACCCACTTTTCAGCCTTAATGAATTAAATTCCAGGTAAAAACTCATTTGCCATGAAGAAGATCCAAATTCAACCAGTTCAGGCTAGTAAACCTGTTTGAAAGACCTTTTTTCAGTGAAATGCAGCTTAGTGCAAAAACAGGCTGCTCTCGCTCTGAAACGCTCATTTTTCACATAAGCCACTTTTCAGCGCTAAAACAGGCTGCTCTCGCTCTGAAACGCTCATTTTTGACATAAGCCACTTTTCACCTTTAATGAATGAAATTCCAGGTAAAAACTCCTTTGCCATGAAGAAGATCCAAATTCAACCAGTTCAGGCTAGTAAACCTGTTTGAAAGACCTTTTTTCAGTGAAATGCAGCTTAGTGCAAAAACAGGCTGCTCTCGCTCTGAAACGCTCATTTTTCACATAAGCCACTTTTCAGCCTTAGGCGACTGTACAGTGCTAAAACAGCCTCCAATCGCTCTGAAACGCTCATTTTTGACATAAGCCACTTTTCACCTTTAATGAATGAAATTCCAGGTAAAAACTCCTTTGCCATGAAGAAGATCCAAATTCAACCAGTTCAGGCTAGTAAACCTGTTTGAAAGACCTTTTTTCAGTGAAATGCAGCTTAGTGCAAAAACAGGCTGCTCTCGCTCTGAAACGCTCATTTTTCACATAAGCCACTTTTCAGCCTTATAGGCGACTGTACAGTGCAAAAACAGCCTCCTCTCGCTCTGAAACGCTCATTTTTCACATAAGCCACTTTTCAGCCTTAGGCGACTGTACAGTGCTAAAACAGCCTCCTATCGCTCTGAAACGCTCATTTTTGACATAACCCACTTTTCAGCCTTAATGAATTAAATTCCAGGTAAAAACTCCTTTGCCATGAAGAAGATCCAAATTCAACAAGTTCAGGCTAGTAAACCTGTTTGAAAGACCTTTTTTCAGTGAAATGCAGCTTAGTGCAAAAACAGGCTGCTCTCGCTCTGAAACGCTCATTTTTCACATAAGCCACTTTTCAGCGCTAAAACAGCCTCCAATCAGTCTGAAACGCTCATTTTTGACATAAGCCACTTTTCACCTTTAATGAATGAAATTCCAGGTAAAAACTCCTTTGCCATGAAGAAGATCCAAATTCAACAAGTTCAGGCTAGTAAACCTGTTTGAAAGACCTTTTTTCAGTGAAATGCAGCTTAGTGCAAAAACAGGCTGCTCTCGCTCTGAAACGCTCATTTTTCACATAAGCCACTTTTCAGCGCTAAAACAGCCTCCAATCGCTCTGAAACGCTCATTTTTGACATAAGCCACTTTTCACCTTTAATGAATGAAATTCCAGGTAAAAACTCCTTTGCCATGAAGAAGATCCAAATTCAACCAGTTCAGGCTAGTAAACCTGTTTGAAAGACCTTTTTTCAGTGAAATGCAGCGTAGTGCAAAAACAGGCTGCTCATGCTCTGAAACGCTCATTTTTCACATAAGCCACTTTTCAGCCTTATAGGCGACTGCACAGTGCAAAAACAGCCTCCTCTCGCTCTGAAACGCTCATTTTTCACATGAGCCACTTTTCAGCCTTAGGCGACTGTACAGTGCTAAAACAGCCTCCTATCGCTCTGAAACGCTCATTTTTGACACAAGCCACTTTTCAGCCTTAATGAATGAAATTCCAGGTAAAAACTCCTTTGCCATGAAGAAGATCCAAATTCAACCAGTTCAGGCTAGTAAACCTGTTTGAAAGACCTTTTTTCAGTGAAATGCAGCTTAGTGCAAAAACAGGCTGCTCTCGCTCTGAAACGCTCATTTTTCACATAAGCCACTTTTCAGCCTTATAGGCGACTGCACAGTGCAAAAACAGCCTCCTCTCGCTCTGAAACGCTCATTTTTCACATAAGCCACTTTTCAGCCTTAGGCGACTGTACAGTGCTAAAACAGCCTCCTATCGCTCTGAAACGCTCATTTTTGACACAAGCCACTTTTCAGCCTTAATGAATGAAATTCCAGGTAAAAACTCCTTTGCCATGAACAAGATCCAAATTCAACCAGTTCAGGCTAGTAAACCTGTTTGAAAGACCTTTTTTCAGTGAAATGCAGCTTAGTGCAAAAACAGGCTGCTCTCGCTCTGAAACGCTCATTTTTCACATAAGCCACTTTTCAGCGCTAAAACAGCCTCCAATCGCTCTGAAACGCTCATTTTTGACATAAGCCACTTTTCACCTTTAATGAATGAAATTCCAGGTAAAAACTCCTTTGCCATGAAGAAGATCCAAATTCAACCAGTTCAGGCTAGTAAACCTGTTTGAAAGACCTTTTTTCAGTGAAATGCAGCTTAGTGCAAAAACAGGCTGCTCTCGCTCTGAAACGCTCATTTTTCACATAAGCCACTTTTCAGCCTTAGGCGACTGTGCAGTGCTAAAACAGCCTCCTATCGCTCTGAAACGCTCATTTTTGACATAACACACTTTTCAGCCTTAATGAATTAAATTCCAGGTAAAAACTCCTTTGCCATGAAGAAGATCCAAATTCAACCAGTTCAGGCTAGTAAACCTGTTTGAAAGACCTTTTTTCAGTGAAATGCAGCTAAGTGCAAAATCAGGCTGCTCTCGCTCTGAAACGCTCATTTTTCACATAAGCCACTTTTCAGCCTTAGGAGACTGTACAGTGCTAAAACAGCCTCCAATCGCTCTGAAACGCTCATTTTTGACATAAGCCACTTTTCACCTTTAATGAATGAAATTCCAGGTAAAAACTCCTTTGCCATGAAGAAGATCCAAATTCAACCAGTTCAGGCTAGTAAACCTGTTTGAAAGACCTTTTTTCAGTGAAATGCAGCTTAGTGCAAAAACAGGCTGCTCTCGCTCTGAAACGCTCATTTTTCACATAAGCCACTTTTCAGCGCTAAAACAGCCTCCAATCACTCTGAAACGCTCATTTTTGACATAAGCCACTTTTCACCTTTAATGAATGAAATTCCAGGTAAAAACTCCTTTGCCATGAAGAAGATCCAAATTCAACCAGTTCAGGCTAGTAAACCTGTTTGAAAGACCTTTTTTCAGTGAAATGCAGCTTAGTGCAAAAACAGGCTGCTCTCGCTCTGAAACGCTCATTTTTCACATGAGCCACTTTTCAGCCTTAGGCGACTGTACAGTGCTAAAACAGCCTCCAATCGCTCTGAAACGCTCATTTTTGACATAAGCCACTTTTCACCTTTAATGAATGAAATTCCAGGTAAAAACTCCTTTGCCATGAAGAAGATCCAAATTCAACCAGTTCAGGCTAGTAAACCTGTTTGAAAGACCTTTTTTCAGTGAAATGCAGCTTAGTGCAAAAACAGGCTGCTCTCGCTCTGAAACGCTCATTTTTCACAAAAGCCACTTTTCAGCGCTAAAACAGCCTCCTATCGCTCTGAAACGCTCATTTTTGACATAAGCCACTTTTCACCTTTAATGAATGAAATTCCAGGTAAAAACTCCTTTGCCATGAAGAAGATCCAAATTCAACCAGTTCAGGCTAGTAAACCTGTTTGAAAGACCTTTTTTCAGTGAAATGCAGCTTAGTGCAAAAACAGGCTGCTCTCGCTCTGAAACGCTCATTTTTCACATAAGCCACTTTTCAGCCTTAGGCGACTGTACAGTGCTAAAACAGCCTCCAATCGCTCTGAAACGCTCATTTTTGACATAAGCCACTTTTCACCTTTAATGAATGAAATTCCAGGTAAAAACTCCTTTGCCATGAAGAAGATCCAAATTCAACCAGTTCAGGCTAGTAAACCTGTTTGAAAGACCTTTTTTCAGTGAAATGCAGCTTAGTGCAAAAACAGGCTGCTCTCGCTCTGAAACGCTCATTTTTCACATAAGCCACTTTTCAGCCTTATAGGCGACTGTACAGTGCAAAAACAGCCTCCTCTCGCTCTGAAACGCTCATTTTTCACATAAGCCACTTTTCAGCCTTAGGCGACTGTACAGTGCTAAAACAGCCTCCTATCGCTCTGAAACGCTCATTTTTGACATAACCCACTTTTCAGCCTTAATGAATTAAATTCCAGGTAAAAACTCATTTGCCATGAAGAAGATCCAAATTCAACCAGTTCAGGCTAGTAAACCTGTTTGAAAGACCTTTTTTCAGTGAAATGCAGCTTAGTGCAAAAACAGGCTGCTCTCGCTCTGAAACGCTCATTTTTCACATAAGCCACTTTTCAGCGCTAAAACAGGCTGCTCTCGCTCTGAAACGCTCATTTTTGACATAAGCCACTTTTCACCTTTAATGAATGAAATTCCAGGTAAAAACTCCTTTGCCATGAATAAGATCCAAATTCAACCAGTTCAGGCTAGTCAACCTGTTTGAAAGACCTTTTTTCAGTGAAATGCAGCTTAGTGCAAAAACAGGCTGCTCTCGCTCTGAAACGCTCATTTTTCACATAAGCCACTTTTCAGCGCTAAAACAGGCTGCTCTCGCTCTGAAACGCTCATTTTTGACATAAGCCACTTTTCACCTTTAATGAATGAAATTCCAGGTAAAAACTCCTTTGCCATGAATAAGATCCAAATTCAACCAGTTCAGGCTAGTCAACCTGTTTGAAAGACCTTTTTTCAGTGAAATGCAGCTTAGTGCAAAAACAGGCTGCTCTCGCTCTGAAACGCTCATTTTTGACATAACCCACTTTTCAGCCTTAATGAATTAAATTCCAGGTAAAAACTCCTTTGCCATGAAGAAGATCCAGTTTCAACCAGTTCAGGCTAGTCAACCTGTTTGAAAGACCTTTTTTCAGTGAAATGCAGCTTAGTGCAAAAACAGGCTGCTCTCGCTCTGAAACGCTCATTTTTCACATAAGCCACTTTTCAGCCTTATAGGCGACTGTACAGTGCAAAAACAGCCTCCTCTCGCTCTGAAACGCTCATTTTTCACATAAGCCACTTTTCAGCCTTAGGCGACTGTACAGTGCTAAAACAGCCTCCAATCGCTCTGAAACGCTCATTTTTGACATAAGCCACTTTTCACCTTTAATGAATGAAATTCCAGGTAAAAACTCCTTTGCCATGAAGAAGATCCAAATTCAACCAGTTCAGGCTAGTAAACCTGTTTGAAAGACCTTTTTTCAGTGAAATGCAGCTTAGTGCAAAATCAGGCTGCTCTCGCTCTGAAACGCTCATTTTTCACATAAGCCACTTTTCAGCGCTAAAACAGCCTCCAATCGCTCTGAAACGCTCATTTTTGACATAAGCCACTTTTCACCTTTAATGAATGAAATTCCAGGTAAAAACTCCTTTGCCATGAAGAAGATCCAAATTCATCCAGTTCAGGCTAGTAAACCTGGTTGAAAGACCTTTTTTCAGTGAAATGCAGCTTAGTGCAAAAACAGGCTGCTCTCGCTCTGAAACGCTCATTTTTCACATAAGCCACTTTTCAGCCTTAGGCGACTGTACAGTGCTAAAACAGCCTCCTATCGCTCTGAAACGCTCATTTTTGACATAACCCACTTTTCAGCCTTAATGAATTAAATTCCAGGTAAAAACTCCTTTGCCATGAAGAAGATCCAAATTCAACCAGTTCAGGCTAGTAAACCTGTTTGAAAGACCTTTTTTCAGTGAAATGCAGCTTAGTGCAAAAACAGGCTGCTCTCGCTCTGAAACGCTCATTTTTCACATAAGCCACTTTTCAGCCTTATAGGCGACTGTACAGTGCAAAAACAGCCTCCTCTCGCTCTGAAACGCTCATTTTTCACATAAGCCACTTTTCAGCCTTAGGCGACTGTACAGTGCTAAAACAGCCTCCTATCGCTCTGAAACGCTCATTTTTGACATAACCCACTTTTCAGCCTTAATGAATTAAATTCCAGGTAAAAACTCATTTGCCATGAAGAAGATCCAAATTCAACCAGTTCAGGCTAGTAAACCTGTTTGAAAGACCTTTTTTCAGTGAAATGCAGCTTAGTGCAAAAACAGGCTGCTCTCGCTCTGAAACGCTCATTTTTCACATAAGCCACTTTTCAGCGCTAAAACAGGCTGCTCTCGCTCTGAAACGCTCATTTTTGACATAAGCCACTTTTCACCTTTAATGAATGAAATTCCAGGTAAAAACTCCTTTGCCATGAAGAAGATCCAAATTCAACCAGTTCAGGCTAGTAAACCTGTTTGAAAGACCTTTTTTCAGTGAAATGCAGCTTAGTGCAAAAACAGGCTGCTCTCGCTCTGAAACGCTCATTTTTCACATAAGCCACTTTTCAGCCTTAGGCGACTGTACAGTGCTAAAACAGCCTCCAATCGCTCTGAAACGCTCATTTTTGACATAAGCCACTTTTCACCTTTAATGAATGAAATTCCAGGTAAAAACTCCTTTGCCATGAAGAAGATCCAAATTCAACCAGTTCAGGCTAGTAAACCTGTTTGAAAGACCTTTTTTCAGTGAAATGCAGCTTAGTGCAAAAACAGGCTGCTCTCGCTCTGAAACGCTCATTTTTCACATAAGCCACTTTTCAGCCTTATAGGCGACTGTACAGTGCAAAAACAGCCTCCTCTCGCTCTGAAACGCTCATTTTTCACATAAGCCACTTTTCAGCCTTAGGCGACTGTACAGTGCTAAAACAGCCTCCTATCGCTCTGAAACGCTCATTTTTGACATAACCCACTTTTCAGCCTTAATGAATTAAATTCCAGGTAAAAACTCCTTTGCCATGAAGAAGATCCAAATTCAACAAGTTCAGGCTAGTAAACCTGTTTGAAAGACCTTTTTTCAGTGAAATGCAGCTTAGTGCAAAAACAGGCTGCTCTCGCTCTGAAACGCTCATTTTTCACATAAGCCACTTTTCAGCGCTAAAACAGCCTCCAATCAGTCTGAAACGCTCATTTTTGACATAAGCCACTTTTCACCTTTAATGAATGAAATTCCAGGTAAAAACTCCTTTGCCATGAAGAAGATCCAAATTCAACAAGTTCAGGCTAGTAAACCTGTTTGAAAGACCTTTTTTCAGTGAAATGCAGCTTAGTGCAAAAACAGGCTGCTCTCGCTCTGAAACGCTCATTTTTCACATAAGCCACTTTTCAGCGCTAAAACAGCCTCCAATCGCTCTGAAACGCTCATTTTTGACATAAGCCACTTTTCACCTTTAATGAATGAAATTCCAGGTAAAAACTCCTTTGCCATGAAGAAGATCCAAATTCAACCAGTTCAGGCTAGTAAACCTGTTTGAAAGACCTTTTTTCAGTGAAATGCAGCGTAGTGCAAAAACAGGCTGCTCTCGCTCTGAAACGCTCATTTTTCACATAAGCCACTTTTCAGCCTTATAGGCGACTGCACAGTGCAAAAACAGCCTCCTCTCGCTCTGAAACGCTCATTTTTCACATGAGCCACTTTTCAGCCTTAGGCGACTGTACAGTGCTAAAACAGCCTCCTATCGCTCTGAAACGCTCATTTTTGACACAAGCCACTTTTCAGCCTTAATGAATGAAATTCCAGGTAAAAACTCCTTTGCCATGAAGAAGATCCAAATTCAACCAGTTCAGGCTAGTAAACCTGTTTGAAAGACCTTTTTTCAGTGAAATGCAGCTTAGTGCAAAAACAGGCTGCTCTCGCTCTGAAACGCTCATTTTTCACATAAGCCACTTTTCAGCCTTATAGGCGACTGCACAGTGCAAAAACAGCCTCCTCTCGCTCTGAAACGCTCATTTTTCACATAAGCCACTTTTCAGCCTTAGGCGACTGTACAGTGCTAAAACAGCCTCCTATCGCTCTGAAACGCTCATTTTTGACACAAGCCACTTTTCAGCCTTAATGAATGAAATTCCAGGTAAAAACTCCTTTGCCATGAACAAGATCCAAATTCAACCAGTTCAGGCTAGTAAACCTGTTTGAAAGACCTTTTTTCAGTGAAATGCAGCTTAGTGCAAAAACAGGCTGCTCTCGCTCTGAAACGCTCATTTTTCACATAAGCCACTTTTCAGCGCTAAAACAGCCTCCAATCGCTCTGAAACGCTCATTTTTGACATAAGCCACTTTTCACCTTTAATGAATGAAATTCCAGGTAAAAACTCCTTTGCCATGAAGAAGATCCAAATTCAACCAGTTCAGGCTAGTAAACCTGTTTGAAAGACCTTTTTTCAGTGAAATGCAGCTTAGTGCAAAAACAGGCTGCTCTCGCTCTGAAACGCTCATTTTTCACATAAGCCACTTTTCAGCCTTAGGCGACTGTGCAGTGCTAAAACAGCCTCCTATCGCTCTGAAACGCTCATTTTTGACATAACACACTTTTCAGCCTTAATGAATTAAATTCCAGGTAAAAACTCCTTTGCCATGAAGAAGATCCAAATTCAACCAGTTCAGGCTAGTAAACCTGTTTGAAAGACCTTTTTTCAGTGAAATGCAGCTTAGTGCAAAAACAGGCTGCTCTCGCTCTGAAACGCTCATTTTTCACATAAGCCACTTTTCAGCGCTAAAACAGCCTCCAATCGCTCTGAAACGCACATTTTTGACATAACCCACTTTTCAGCCTTAATGAATGAAATTCCAGGTAAAAACTCCTTTGCCATGAAGAAGATCCAAATTCAACCAGTTCAGGCTAGTAAACCTGTTTGAAAGACCTTTTTTCAGTGAAATGCAGCTTAGTGCAAAAACAGGCTGCTCTCGCTCTGAAACGCTCATTTTTCACATAAGCCACTTTTCAGCGCTAAAACAGCCTCCAATCGCTCTGAAACGCTCATTTTTCACATAAGCCACTTTTCAGCCTTATAGGCGACTGTACAGTGCAAAAACAGCATCCTCTCGCTCTGAAACGCTCATTTTTCACATAAGCCACTTTTCAGCCTTAGGCGACTGTACAGTGCTAAAACAGCCTCCTATCGCTCTGAAACGCTCATTTTTGACATAACCCACTTTTCACCTTTAATGAATGAAATTCCAGGTAAAAACTCCTTTGCCATGAAGAAGATCCAAATTCAACAAGTTCAGGCTAGTAAACCTGTTTGAAAGACCTTTTTTCAGTGAAATGCAGCTTAGTGCAAAAACAGGCTGCTCTCGCTCTGAAACGCTCATTTTTCACATAAGCCACTTTTCAGCGCTAAAACAGCCTCCAATCGCTCTGAAACGCTCATTTTTGACATAAGCCACTTTTCACCTTTAATGAATGAAATTCCAGGTAAAAACTCCTTTGCCATGAAGAAGATCCAAATTCAACCAGTTCAGGCTAGTAAACCTGTTTGAAAGACCTTTTTTCAGTGAAATGCAGCTTAGTGCAAAAACAGGCTGCTCTCGCTCTGAAACGCTCATTTTTCACATAAGCCACTTTTCAGCCTTAGGAGACTGTACAGTGCTAAAACAGTCTCCTATCGCTCTGAAACGCTCATTTTTGACAAAACCCACTTTTCAGCCTTAATGAATTAAATTCCAGGTAAAAACTCCTTTGCCATGAAGAAGATCCAAATTCAACAAGTTCAGGCTAGTAAACCTGTTTGAAAGACCTTTTTTCAGTGAAATGCAGCTTAGTGCAAAAACAGGCTGCTCTCGCTCTGAAACGCTCATTTTTCACATAAGCCACTTTTCAGCCTTATAGGCGACTGTACAGTGCAAAAACAGCCTCCTCTCGCTCTGAAACGCTCATTTTTCACATAAGCCACTTTTCAGCCTTAGGCGACTGTACAGTGCTAAAACAGCCTCCTATCGCTCTGAAACGCTCATTTTTGACATAACCCACTTTTCAGCCTTAATGAATTAAATTCCAGGTAAAAACTCCTTTGCCATGAAGAAGATCCAAATTCAACAAGTTCAGGCTAGTAAACCTGTTTGAAAGACCTTTTTTCAGTGAAATGCAGCTTAGTGCAAAAACAGGCTGCTCTCGCTCTGAAACGCTCATTTTTCACATAAGCCACTTTTCAGCGCTAAAACAGCCTCCAATCGCTCTGAAACGCTCATTTTTGACATAAGCCACTTTTCACCTTTAATGAATGAAATTCCAGGTAAAAACTCCTTTGCCATGAAGAAGATCCAAATTCAACCAGTTCAGGCTAGTAAACCTGTTTGAAAGACCTTTTTTCAGTGAAATGCAGCTTAGTGCAAAATCAGGCTGCTCTCGCTCTGAAACGCTCATTTTTGACATAAGCCACTTTTCAGCCTTAAAGAATGAAATTCCAGGTAAAAACTCCTTTGCCATGAAGAAGATCCAAATTCAACAAGTTCAGGCTAGTAAACCTGTTTGAAAGACCTTTTTTCAGTGAAATGCAGCTTAGTGCAAAAACAGGCTGCTCTCGCTCTGAAACGCTCATTTTTCACATAAGCCACTTTTCAGCCTTAGGCGACTGTACAGTGCTAAAACAGCCTCCTATCGCTCTGAAACGCTCATTTTTGACATAAGCCACTTTTCACCTTTAATGAATGAAATTCCAGGTAAAAACTCCTTTGCCATGAAGAAGATCCAAATTCAACCAGTTCAGGCTAGTAAACCTGTTTGAAAGACCTTTTTTCAGTGAAATGCAGCTTAGTGCAAAAACAGGCTGCTCTCGCTCTGAAACGCTCATTTTTCACATAAGCCACTTTTCAGCGCTAAAACAGCCTCCAATCGCTCTGAAACGCACATTTTTGACATAACCCACTTTTCAGCCTTAATGAATGAAATTCCAGGTAAAAACTCCTTTGCCATGAAGAAGATCCAAATTCAACCAGTTCAGGCTAGTAAACCTGTTTGAAAGACCTTTTTTCAGTGAAATGCAGCTTAGTGCAAAAACAGGCTGCTCTCGCTCTGAAACGCTCATTTTTCACATAAGCCACTTTTCAGCGCTAAAACAGCCTCCAATCGCTCTGAAACGCTCATTTTTGACATAAGCCACTTTTCACCTTTAATGAATGAAATTCCAGGTAAAAACTCCTTTGCCATGAAGAAGATCCAAATTCATCCAGTTCAGGCTAGTAAACCTGGTTGAAAGACCTTTTTTCAGTGAAATGCAGCTTAGTGCAAAAACAGGCTGCTCTCGCTCTGAAACGCTCATTTTTCACATAAGCCACTTTTCAGCCTTAGGCGACTGTACAGTGCTAAAACAGCCTCCTATCGCTCTGAAACGCTCATTTTTGACATAACCCACTTTTCAGCCTTAATGAATTAAATTCCAGGTAAAAACTCCTTTGCCATGAAGAAGATCCAAATTCAACAAGTTCAGGCTAGTAAACCTGTTTGAAAGACCTTTTTTCAGTGAAATGCAGCTTAGTGCAAAAACAGGCTGCTCTCGCTCTGAAACGCTCATTTTTCACATAAGCCACTTTTCAGCGCTAAAACAGCCTCCAATCGCTCTGAAACGCTCATTTTTGACATAAGCCACTTTTCACCTTTAATGAATGAAATTCCAGGTAAAAACTCCTTTGCCATGAAGAAGATCCAAATTCAACCAGTTCAGGCTAGTAAACCTGTTTGAAAGACCTTTTTTCAGTGAAATGCAGCTTAGTGCAAAATCAGGCTGCTCTCGCTCTGAAACGCTCATTTTTGACATAAGCCACTTTTCAGCCTTAAAGAATGAAATTCCAGGTAAAAACTCCTTTGCCATGAAGAAGATCCAAATTCAACAAGTTCAGGCTAGTAAACCTGTTTGAAAGACCTTTTTTCAGTGAAATGCAGCTTAGTGCAAAAACAGGCTGCTCTCGCTCTGAAACGCTCATTTTTCACATAAGCCACTTTTCAGCCTTAGGCGACTGTGCAGTGCTAAAACAGCCTCCTATCGCTCTGAAACGCTCATTTTTGACATAACCCACTTTTCAGCCTTAATGAATTAAATTCCAGGTAAAAACTCCTTTGCCATGAAGAAGATCCAAATTCAACCAGTTCAGGCTAGTAAACCTGTTTGAAAGACCTTTTTTCAGTGAAATGCAGCTTAGTGCAAAAACAGGCTGCTCTCGCTCTGAAACGCTCATTTTTCACATAAGCCACTTTTCAGCGCTAAAACAGCCTCCAATCGCTCTGAAACGCACATTTTTGACATAACCCACTTTTCAGCCTTAATGAATTAAATTCCAGGTAAAAACTCCTTTGCCATGAAGAAGATCCAAATTCAACAAGTTCAGGCTAGTAAACCTGTTTGAAAGACCTTTTTTCAGTGAAATGCAGCTTAGTGCAAAAACAGGCTGCTCTCGCTCTGAAACGCTCATTTTTCACATAAGCCACTTTTCAGCGCTAAAACAGCCTCCAATCGCTCTGAAACGCTCATTTTTGACATAAGCCACTTTTCACCTTTAATGAATGAAATTCCAGGTAAAAACTCCTTTGCCATGAAGAAGATCCAAATTCAACCAGTTCAGGCTAGTAAACCTGTTTGAAAGACCTTTTTTCAGTGAAATGCAGCTTAGTGCAAAATCAGGCTGCTCTCGCTCTGAAACGCTCATTTTTGACATAAGCCACTTTTCAGCCTTAAAGAATGAAATTCCAGGTAAAAACTCCTTTGCCATGAAGAAGATCCAAATTCAACAAGTTCAGGCTAGTAAACCTGTTTGAAAGACCTTTTTTCAGTGAAATGCAGCTTAGTGCAAAAACAGGCTGCTCTCGCTCTGAAACGCTCATTTTTCACATGAGCCACTTTTCAGCCTTAGGCGACTGTGCAGTGCTAAAACAGCCTCCTATCGCTCTGAAACGCTCATTTTTGACATAACCCACTTTTCAGCCTTAATGAATTAAATTCCTGGTAAAAACTCCTTTGCCATGAAGAAGATCCAAATTCAACCAGTTCAGACTAGTAAACCTGTTTGAAAGACCTTTTTTCAGTGAAATGCAGCTTAGTGCAAAAACAGGCTGCTCTCGCTCTGAAACGCTCATTTTTCACATAAGCCACTTTTCAGCGCTAAAACAGCCTCCAATCGCTCTGAAACGCTCATTTTTGACATAAGCCACTTTTCACCTTTAATGAATGAAATTCCAGGTAAAAACTCCTTTGCCATGAAGAAGATCCAAATTCATCCAGTTCAGGCTAGTAAACCTGGTTGAAAGACCTTTTTTCAGTGAAATGCAGCTTAGTGCAAAAACAGGCTGCTCTCGCTCTGAAACGCTCATTTTTCACATAAGCCACTTTTCAGCCTTAGGCGACTGTGCAGTGCTAAAACAGCCTCCTATCGCTCTGAAACGCTCATTTTTGACATAAGCCACTTTTCACCTTTAATGAATGAAATTCCAGGTAAAAACTCCTTTGCCATGAAGAAGATCCAAATTCAACCAGTTCAGGCTAGTAAACCTGTTTGAAAGACCTTTTTTCAGTGAAATGCAGCTTAGTGCAAAAACAGGCTGCTCTCGCTCTGAAACGCTCATTTTTCACATAAGCCACTTTTCAGCGCTAAAACAGCCTCCAATCGCTCTGAAACGCACATTTTTGACATAACCCACTTTTCAGCCTTAATGAATGAAATTCCAGGTAAAAACTCCTTTGCCATGAAGAAGATCCAAATTCAACCAGTTCAGGCTAGTAAACCTGTTTGAAAGACCTTTTTTCAGTGAAATGCAGCTTAGTGCAAAATCAGGCTGCTCTCGCTCTGAAACGCTCATTTTTGACATAAGCCACTTTTCAGCCTTAAAGAATGAAATTCCAGGTAAAAACTCCTTTGCCATGAAGAAGATCCAAATTCAACAAGTTCAGGCTAGTAAACCTGTTTGAAAGACCTTTTTTCAGTGAAATGCAGCTTAGTGCAAAAACAGGCTGCTCTCGCTCTGAAACGCTCATTTTTCACATAAGCCACTTTTCAGCCTTAGGCGACTGTGCAGTGCTAAAACAGCCTCCTATCGCTCTGAAACGCTCATTTTTGACATAACCCACTTTTCAGCCTTAATGAATTAAATTCCAGGTAAAAACTCCTTTGCCATGAAGAAGATCCAAATTCAACCAGTTCAGGCTAGTAAACCTGTTTGAAAGACCTTTTTTCAGTGAAATGCAGCTTAGTGCAAAAACAGGCTGCTCTCGCTCTGAAACGCTCATTTTTCACATAAGCCACTTTTCAGCGCTAAAACAGCCTCCAATCGCTCTGAAACGCACATTTTTGACATAACCCACTTTTCAGCCTTAATGAATTAAATTCCAGGTAAAAACTCCTTTGCCATGAAGAAGATCCAAATTCAACAAGTTCAGGCTAGTAAACCTGTTTGAAAGACCTTTTTTCAGTGAAATGCAGCTTAGTGCAAAAACAGGCTGCTCTCGCTCTGAAACGCTCATTTTTCACATAAGCCACTTTTCAGCGCTAAAACAGCCTCCAATCGCTCTGAAACGCTCATTTTTGACATAAGCCACTTTTCACCTTTAATGAATGAAATTCCAGGTAAAAACTCCTTTGCCATGAAGAAGATCCAAATTCAACCAGTTCAGGCTAGTAAACCTGTTTGAAAGACCTTTTTTCAGTGAAATGCAGCTTAGTGCAAAATCAGGCTGCTCTCGCTCTGAAACGCTCATTTTTGACATAAGCCACTTTTCAGCCTTAAAGAATGAAATTCCAGGTAAAAACTCCTTTGCCATGAAGAAGATCCAAATTCAACAAGTTCAGGCTAGTAAACCTGTTTGAAAGACCTTTTTTCAGTGAAATGCAGCTTAGTGCAAAAACAGGCTGCTCTCGCTCTGAAACGCTCATTTTTCACATGAGCCACTTTTCAGCCTTAGGCGACTGTGCAGTGCTAAAACAGCCTCCTATCGCTCTGAAACGCTCATTTTTGACATAACCCACTTTTCAGCCTTAATGAATTAAATTCCTGGTAAAAACTCCTTTGCCATGAAGAAGATCCAAATTCAACCAGTTCAGACTAGTAAACCTGTTTGAAAGACCTTTTTTCAGTGAAATGCAGCTTAGTGCAAAAACAGGCTGCTCTCGCTCTGAAACGCTCATTTTTCACATAAGCCACTTTTCAGCGCTAAAACAGCCTCCAATCGCTCTGAAACGCTCATTTTTGACATAAGCCACTTTTCACCTTTAATGAATGAAATTCCAGGTAAAAACTCCTTTGCCATGAAGAAGATCCAAATTCATCCAGTTCAGGCTAGTAAACCTGGTTGAAAGACCTTTTTTCAGTGAAATGCAGCTTAGTGCAAAAACAGGCTGCTCTCGCTCTGAAACGCTCATTTTTCACATAAGCCACTTTTCAGCCTTAGGCGACTGTGCAGTGCTAAAACAGCCTCCTATCGCTCTGAAACGCTCATTTTTGACATAAGCCACTTTTCACCTTTAATGAATGAAATTCCAGGTAAAAACTCCTTTGCCATGAAGAAGATCCAAATTCAACCAGTTCAGGCTAGTAAACCTGTTTGAAAGACCTTTTTTCAGTGAAATGCAGCTTAGTGCAAAAACAGGCTGCTCTCGCTCTGAAACGCTCATTTTTCACATAAGCCACTTTTCAGCGCTAAAACAGCCTCCAATCGCTCTGAAACGCACATTTTTGACATAACCCACTTTTCAGCCTTAATGAATGAAATTCCAGGTAAAAACTCCTTTGCCATGAAGAAGATCCAAATTCAACCAGTTCAGGCTAGTAAACCTGTTTGAAAGACCTTTTTTCAGTGAAATGCAGCTTAGTGCAAAATCAGGCTGCTCTCGCTCTGAAACGCTCATTTTTGACATAAGCCACTTTTCAGCCTTAAAGAATGAAATTCCAGGTAAAAACTCCTTTGCCATGAAGAAGATCCAAATTCAACAAGTTCAGGCTAGTAAACCTGTTTGAAAGACCTTTTTTCAGTGAAATGCAGCTTAGTGCAAAAACAGGCTGCTCTCGCTCTGAAACGCTCATTTTTCACATGAGCCACTTTTCAGCCTTAGGCGACTGTGCAGTGCTAAAACAGCCTCCTATCGCTCTGAAACGCTCATTTTTGACATAACCCACTTTTCAGCCTTAATGAATTAAATTCCTGGTAAAAACTCCTTTGCCATGAAGAAGATCCAAATTCAACCAGTTCAGACTAGTAAACCTGTTTGAAAGACCTTTTTTCAGTGAAATGCAGCTTAGTGCAAAAACAGGCTGCTCTCGCTCTGAAACGCTCATTTTTCACATAAGCCACTTTTCAGCGCTAAAACAGCCTCCAATCGCTCTGAAACGCTCATTTTTGACATAAGCCACTTTTCACCTTTAATGAATGAAATTCCAGGTAAAAACTCCTTTGCCATGAAGAAGATCCAAATTCATCCAGTTCAGGCTAGTAAACCTGGTTGAAAGACCTTTTTTCAGTGAAATGCAGCTTAGTGCAAAAACAGGCTGCTCTCGCTCTGAAACGCTCATTTTTCACATAAGCCACTTTTCAGCCTTAGGCGACTGTACAGTGCTAAAACAGCCTCCTATCGCTCTGAAACGCTCATTTTTGACATAAGCCACTTTTCACCTTTAATGAATGAAATTCCAGGTAAAAACTCCTTTGCCATGAAGAAGATCCAAATTCAACCAGTTCAGGCTAGTAAACCTGTTTGAAAGACCTTTTTTCAGTGAAATGCAGCTTAGTGCAAAAACAGGCTGCTCTCGCTCTGAAACGCTCATTTTTCACATAAGCCACTTTTCAGCGCTAAAACAGCCTCCAATCGCTCTGAAACGCACATTTTTGACATAACCCACTTTTCAGCCTTAATGAATGAAATTCCAGGTAAAAACTCCTTTGCCATGAAGAAGATCCAAATTCAACCAGTTCAGGCTAGTAAACCTGTTTGAAAGACCTTTTTTCAGTGAAATGCAGCTTAGTGCAAAAACAGGCTGCTCTCGCTCTGAAACGCTCATTTTTCACATAAGCCACTTTTCAGCGCTAAAACAGCCTCCAATCGCTCTGAAACGCTCATTTTTGACATAAGCCACTTTTCACCTTTAATGAATGAAATTCCAGGTAAAAACTCCTTTGCCATGAAGAAGATCCAAATTCATCCAGTTCAGGCTAGTAAACCTGGTTGAAAGACCTTTTTTCAGTGAAATGCAGCTTAGTGCAAAAACAGGCTGCTCTCGCTCTGAAACGCTCATTTTTCACATAAGCCACTTTTCAGCGCTAAAACAGCCTCCTATCGCTCTGAAACGCTCATTTTTGACATAACCCACTTTTCAGCCTTAATGAATTAAATTCCAGGTAAAAACTCCTTTGCCATGAAGAAGATCCAAATTCAACAAGTTCAGGCTAGTAAACCTGTTTGAAAGACCTTTTTTCAGTGAAATGCAGCTTAGTGCAAAAACAGGCTGCTCTCGCTCTGAAACGCTCATTTTTCACATAAGCCACTTTTCAGCGCTAAAACAGCCTCCAATCGCTCTGAAACGCTCATTTTTGACATAAGCCACTTTTCACCTTTAATGAATGAAATTCCAGGTAAAAACTCCTTTGCCATGAAGAAGATCCAAATTCAACCAGTTCAGGCTAGTAAACCTGTTTGAAAGACCTTTTTTCAGTGAAATGCAGCTTAGTGCAAAATCAGGCTGCTCTCGCTCTGAAACGCTCATTTTTGACATAAGCCACTTTTCAGCCTTAAAGAATGAAATTCCAGGTAAAAACTCCTTTGCCATGAAGAAGATCCAAATTCAACAAGTTCAGGCTAGTAAACCTGTTTGAAAGACCTTTTTTCAGTGAAATGCAGCTTAGTGCAAAAACAGGCTGCTCTCGCTCTGAAACGCTCATTTTTCACATAAGCCACTTTTCAGCCTTAGGCGACTGTGCAGTGCTAAAACAGCCTCCTATCGCTCTGAAACGCTCATTTTTGACATAACCCACTTTTCAGCCTTAATGAATTAAATTCCAGGTAAAAACTCCTTTGCCATGAAGAAGATCCAAATTCAACCAGTTCAGGCTAGTAAACCTGTTTGAAAGACCTTTTTTCAGTGAAATGCAGCTTAGTGCAAAAACAGGCTGCTCTCGCTCTGAAACGCTCATTTTTCACATAAGCCACTTTTCAGCGCTAAAACAGCCTCCAATCGCTCTGAAACGCACATTTTTGACATAACCCACTTTTCAGCCTTAATGAATGAAATTCCAGGTAAAAACTCCTTTGCCATGAAGAAGATCCAAATTCAACCAGTTCAGGCTAGTAAACCTGTTTGAAAGACCTTTTTTCAGTGAAATGCAGCTTAGTGCAAAAACAGGCTGCTCTCGCTCTGAAACGCTCATTTTTCACATAAGCCACTTTTCAGCGCTAAAACAGCCTCCAATCGCTCTGAAAACGCTCATTTTTCACATAAGCCACTTTTCAGCCTTATAGGCGACTGTACAGTGCAAAAACAGCCTCCTCTCGCTCTGAAACGCTCATTTTTCACATAAGCCACTTTTCAGCCTTAGGCGACTGTACAGTGCTAAAACAGCCTCCTATCGCTCTGAAACGCTCATTTTTGACATAACCCACTTTTCACCTTTAATGAATGAAATTCCAGGTAAAAACTCCTTTGCCATGAAGAAGATCCAAATTCAACAAGTTCAGGCTAGTAAACCTGTTTGAAAGACCTTTTTTCAGTGAAATGCAGCTTAGTGCAAAAACAGGCTGCTCTCGCTCTGAAACGCTCATTTTTCACATAAGCCACTTTTCAGCGCTAAAACAGCCTCCAATCGCTCTGAAACGCTCATTTTTGACATAAGCCACTTTTCACCTTTAATGAATGAAATTCCAGGTAAAAACTCCTTTGCCATGAAGAAGATCCAAATTCAACCAGTTCAGGCTAGTAAACCTGTTTGAAAGACCTTTTTTCAGTGAAATGCAGCTTAGTGCAAAAACAGGCTGCTCTCGCTCTGAAACGCTCATTTTTCACATAAGCCACTTTTCAGCCTTAGGAGACTGTACAGTGCTAAAACAGTCTCCTATCGCTCTGAAACGCTCATTTTTGACAAAACCCACTTTTCAGCCTTAATGAATTAAATTCCAGGTAAAAACTCCTTTGCCATGAAGAAGATCCAAATTCAACAAGTTCAGGCTAGTAAACCTGTTTGAAAGACCTTTTTTCAGTGAAATGCAGCTTAGTGCAAAAACAGGCTGCTCTCGCTCTGAAACGCTCATTTTTCACATAAGCCACTTTTCAGCCTTATAGGCGACTGTACAGTGCAAAAACAGCCTCCTCTCGCTCTGAAACGCTCATTTTTCACATAAGCCACTTTTCAGCCTTAGGCGACTGTACAGTGCTAAAACAGCCTCCTATCGCTCTGAAACGCTCATTTTTGACATAACCCACTTTTCAGCCTTAATGAATTAAATTCCAGGTAAAAACTCCTTTGCCATGAAGAAGATCCAAATTCAACAAGTTCAGGCTAGTAAACCTGTTTGAAAGACCTTTTTTCAGTGAAATGCAGCTTAGTGCAAAAACAGGCTGCTCTCGCTCTGAAACGCTCATTTTTCACATAAGCCACTTTTCAGCGCTAAAACAGCCTCCAATCGCTCTGAAACGCTCATTTTTGACATAAGCCACTTTTCACCTTTAATGAATGAAATTCCAGGTAAAAACTCCTTTGCCATGAAGAAGATCCAAATTCAACCAGTTCAGGCTAGTAAACCTGTTTGAAAGACCTTTTTTCAGTGAAATGCAGCTTAGTGCAAAATCAGGCTGCTCTCGCTCTGAAACGCTCATTTTTGACATAAGCCACTTTTCAGCCTTAAAGAATGAAATTCCAGGTAAAAACTCCTTTGCCATGAAGAAGATCCAAATTCAACAAGTTCAGGCTAGTAAACCTGTTTGAAAGACCTTTTTTCAGTGAAATGCAGCTTAGTGCAAAAACAGGCTGCTCTCGCTCTGAAACGCTCATTTTTCACATAAGCCACTTTTCAGCCTTAGGCGACTGTGCAGTGCTAAAACAGCCTCCTATCGCTCTGAAACGCTCATTTTTGACATAACCCACTTTTCAGCCTTAATGAATTAAATTCCTGGTAAAAACTCCTTTGCCATGAAGAAGATCCAAATTCAACCAGTTCAGACTAGTAAACCTGTTTGAAAGACCTTTTTTCAGTGAAATGCAGCTTAGTGCAAAAACAGGCTGCTCTCGCTCTGAAACGCTCATTTTTCACATAAGCCACTTTTCAGCGCTAAAACAGCCTCCAATCGCTCTGAAACGCTCATTTTTGACATAAGCCACTTTTCACCTTTAATGAATGAAATTCCAGGTAAAAACTCCTTTGCCATGAAGAAGATCCAAATTCATCCAGTTCAGGCTAGTAAACCTGGTTGAAAGACCTTTTTTCAGTGAAATGCAGCTTAGTGCAAAAACAGGCTGCTCTCGCTCTGAAACGCTCATTTTTCACATAAGCCACTTTTCAGCCTTAGGAGACTGTACAGTGCTAAAACAGCCTCCTATCGCTCTGAAACGCTCATTTTTGACATAACCCACTTTTCAGCCTTAATGAATTAAATTCCAGGTAAAAACTCCTTTGCCATGAAGAAGATCCAAATTCAACCAGTTCAGGCTAGTAAACCTGTTTGAAAGACCTTTTTTCAGTGAAATGCAGCTTAGTGCAAAAACAGGCTGCTCTCGCTCTGAAACGCTCATTTTTCACATAAGACACTTTTCACCTTTAATGAATGAAATTCCAGGTAAAAACTCCTTTGCCATGAAGAAGATCCAAATTCAACCAGTTCAGGCTAGTAAACCTGTTTGAAAGACCTTTTTTCAGTGAAATGCAGCTTAGTGCAAAAACAGGCTGCTCTCGCTCTGAAACGCTCATTTTTCACATAAGCCACTTTTCAGCGCTAAAACAGCCTCCAATCGCTCTGAAACGCTCATTTTTGACATAAGCCACTTTTCACCTTTAATGAATGAAATTCCAGGTAAAAACTCCTTTGCCATGAAGAAGATCCAAATTCAACCAGTTCAGGCTAGTAAACCTGTTTGAAAGACCTTTTTTCAGTGAAATGCAGCTTAGTGCAAAATCAGGCTGCTCTCGCTCTGAAACGCTCATTTTTGACATAAGCCACTTTTCAGCCTTAAAGAATGAAATTCCAGGTAAAAACTCCTTTGCCATGAAGAAGATCCAAATTCAACAAGTTCAGGCTAGTAAACCTGTTTGAAAGACCTTTTTTCAGTGAAATGCAGCTTAGTGCAAAAACAGGCTGCTCTCGCTCTGAAACGCTCATTTTTCACATAAGCCACTTTTCAGCCTTAGGCGACTGTGCAGTGCTAAAACAGCCTCCTATCGCTCTGAAACGCTCATTTTTGACATAACCTACTTTTCAGCCTTAATGAATTAAATTCCTGGTAAAAACTCCTTTGCCATGAAGAAGATCCAAATTCAACCAGTTCAGACTAGTAAACCTGTTTGAAAGACCTTTTTTCAGTGAAATGCAGCTTAGTGCAAAAACAGGCTGCTCTCGCTCTGAAACGCTCATTTTTCACATAAGCCACTTTTCAGCGCTAAAACAGCCTCCAATCGCTCTGAAACGCTCATTTTTGACATAAGCCACTTTTCACCTTTAATGAATGAAATTCCAGGTAAAAACTCCTTTGCCATGAAGAAGATCCAAATTCATCCAGTTCAGGCTAGTAAACCTGGTTGAAAGACCTTTTTTCAGTGAAATGCAGCTTAGTGCAAAAACAGGCTGCTCTCGCTCTGAAACGCTCATTTTTCACATAAGCCACTTTTCAGCCTTGGGCGACTGTACAGTGCTAAAACAGCCTCCTATCGCTCTGAAACGCTCATTTTTGACATAACCCACTTTTCAGCCTTAATGAATTAAATTCCAGGTAAAAACTCCTTTGCCATGAAGAAGATCCAAATTCAACCAGTTCAGGCTAGTAAACCTGTTTGAAAGACCTTTTTTCAGTGAAATGCAGCTTAGTGCAAAAACAGGCTGCTCTCGCTCTGAAACGCTCATTTTTCACATAAGCCACTTTTCAGCGCTAAAACAGCCTCCAATCGCTCTGAAACGCACATTTTTGACATAACCCACTTTTCAGCCTTAATGAATGAAATTCCAGGTAAAAACTCCTTTGCCATGAAGAAGATCCAAATTCAACCAGTTCAGGCTAGTAAACCTGTTTGAAAGACCTTTTTTCAGTGAAATGCAGCTTAGTGCAAAAACAGGCTGCTCTCGCTCTGAAACGCTCATTTTTCACATAAGCCACTTTTCAGCGCTAAAACAGCCTCCAATCGCTCTGAAACGCTCATTTTTGACATAAGCCACTTTTCACCTTTAATGAATGAAATTCCAGGTAAAAACTCCTTTGCCATGAAGAAGATCCAAATGTATCCAGTTCAGGCTAGTAAACCTGGTTGAAAGACCTTTTTTCAGTGAAATGCAGCTTAGTGCAAAAACAGGCTGCTCTCGCTCTGAAACGCTCATTTTTCACATAAGCCACTTTTCAGCCTTAGGCGACTGTACAGTGCTAAAACAGCCTCCTATCGCTCTGAAACGCTCATTTTTGACATAACCCACTTTTCAGCCTTAATGAATTAAATTCCAGGTAAAAACTCCTTTGCCATGAAGAAGATCCAAATTCAACCAGTTCAGGCTAGTAAACCTGTTTGAAAGACCTTTTTTCAGTGAAATGCAGCTTAGTGCAAAAACAGGCTGCTCTCGCTCTGAAACGCTCATTTTTCACATAAGCCACTTTTCAGCGCTAAAACAGCCTCCAATCGCTCTGAAACGCACATTTTTGACATAAGCCACTTTTCACCTTTAATGAATGAAATTCCAGGTAAAAACTCCTTTGCCATGAAGAAGATCCAAATTCAACCAGTTCAGGCTAGTAAACCTGTTTGAAAGACCTTTTTTCAGTGAAATGCAGCTTAGTGCAAAAACAGGCTGCTCTCGCTCTGAAACGCTCATTTTTCACATAAGCCACTTTTCAGCGCTAAAACAGCCTCCAATCGCTCTGAAACGCTCATTTTTGACATAAGCCACTTTTCACCTTTAATGAATGAAATTCCTGGTAAAAACTCCTTTGCCATGAAGAAGATCCAAATTCAACCAGTTCAGGCTAGTAAACCTGTTTGAAAGACCTTTTTTCAGTGAAATGCAGCTTAGTGCAAAAACAGGCTGCTCTCGCTCTGAAACGCTCATTTTTGACATAAGCCACTTTTCAGCCTTAGGCGACTGTACAGTGCTAAAACAGCCTCCTCTCGCTCTGAAACGCTCATTTTTCACATAAGCCACTTTTCAGCCTTATAGGCGACTGTACAGTGCAAAAACAGCCTCCTCTCGCTCTGAAACGCTCATTTTTCACATAAGCCACTTTTCAGCCTTAGGCGACTGTACAGTGCTAAAACAGCCTCCTATCGCTCTGAAACGCTCATTTTTGACATAAGCCACTTTTCACCCTTAAAGAATGAAATTCCAGGTAAAAACTCCTTTGCCATGAAGAAGATCCAAATTCAACAAGTTCAGACTAGTAAACCTGTTTGAAAGACCTTTTTTCAGTGAAATGCAGCTTAGTGCAAAAACAGGCTGCTCTCGCTCTGAAACGCTCATTTTTGACATAAGCCACTTTTCACCCTTAAAGAATGAAATTCCAGGTAAAAACTCCTTTGCCATGAAGAAGATCCAAATTCAACAAGTTCAGACTAGTAAACCTGTTTGAAAGACCTTTTTTCAGTGAAATGCAGCTTAGTGCAAAAACAGGCTGCTCTCGCTCTGAAACGCTCATTTTTCACATAAGCCACTTTTCAGCGCTAAAACAGCCTCCAATCGCTCTGAAACGCTCATTTTTGACATAAGCCACTTTTCACCTTTAATGAATGAAATTCCAGGTAAAAACTCCTTTGCCATGAAGAAGATCCAAATTCATCCAGTTCAGGCTAGTAAACCTGGTTGAAAGACCTTTTTTCAGTGAAATGCAGCTTAGTGCAAAAACAGGCTGCTCTCGCTCTGAAACGCTCATTTTTCACATAAGCCACTTTTCAGCCTTAGGCGACTGTACAGTGCTAAAACAGCCTCCTATCGCTCTGAAACGCTCATTTTTGACATAACCCACTTTTCAGCCTTAATGAATTAAATTCCAGGTAAAAACTCCTTTGCCATGAAGAAGATCCAAATTCAACCAGTTCAGGCTAGTAAACCTGTTTGAAAGACCTTTTTTCAGTGAAATGCAGCTTAGTGCAAAAACAGGCTGCTCTCGCTCTGAAACGCTCATTTTTCACATAAGCCACTTTTCAGCGCTAAAACAGCCTCCAATCGCTCTGAAACGCACATTTTTGACATAACCCACTTTTCAGCCTTAATGAATGAAATTCCAGGTAAAAACTCCTTTGCCATGAAGAAGATCCAAATTCAACCAGTTCAGGCTAGTAAACCTGTTTGAAAGACCTTTTTTCAGTGAAATGCAGCTTAGTGCAAAAACAGGCTGCTCTCGCTCTGAAACGCTCATTTTTCACATAAGCCACTTTTCAGCGCTAAAACAGCCTCCAATCGCTCTGAAACGCTCATTTTTCACATAAGCCACTTTTCAGCCTTATAGGCGACTGTACAGTGCAAAAACAGCCTCCTCTCGCTCTGAAACGCTCATTTTTCACATAAGCCACTTTTCAGCCTTAGGCGACTGTACAGTGCTAAAACAGCCTCCTATCGCTCTGAAACGCTCATTTTTGACATAACCCACTTTTCACCTTTAATGAATGAAATTCCAGGTAAAAACTCCTTTGCCATGAAGAAGATCCAAATTCAACAAGTTCAGGCTAGTAAACCTGTTTGAAAGACCTTTTTTCAGTGAAATGCAGCTTAGTGCAAAAACAGGCTGCTCTCGCTCTGAAACGCTCATTTTTCACATAAGCCACTTTTCAGCCTTAGGCGACTGTACAGTGCTAAAACAGCCTCCAATCGCTCTGAAACGCTCATTTTTGACATAAGCCACTTTTCACCTTTAATGAATGAAATTCCTGGTAAAAACTCCTTTGCCATGAAGAAGATCCAAATTCAACCAGTTCAGGCTAGTAAACCTGTTTGAAAGACCTTTTTTCAGTGAAATGCAGCTTAGTGCAAAAACAGGCTGCTCTCGCTCTGAAACGCTCATTTTTCACATAAGCCACTTTTCAGCGCTAAAACAGCCTCCAATCGCTCTGAAACGCTCATTTTTGACATAAGCCACTTTTCACCTTTAATGAATGAAATTCCAGGTAAAAACTCCTTTGCCATGAAGAAGATCCAAATTCATCCAGTTCAGGCTAGTAAACCTGGTTGAAAGACCTTTTTTCAGTGAAATGCAGCTTAGTGCAAAAACAGGCTGCTCTCGCTCTGAAACGCTCATTTTTCACATAAGCCACTTTTCAGCCTTAGGCGACTGTACAGTGCTAAAACAGCCTCCTATCGCTCTGAAACGCTCATTTTTGACATAACCCACTTTTCAGCCTTAATGAATTAAATTCCAGGTAAAAACTCCTTTGCCATGAAGAAGATCCAAATTCAACCAGTTCAGGCTAGTAAACCTGTTTGAAAGACCTTTTTTCAGTGAAATGCAGCTTAGTGCAAAAACAGGCTGCTCTCGCTCTGAAACGCTCATTTTTCACATAAGCCACTTTTCAGCGCTAAAACAGCCTCCAATCGCTCTGAAACGCACATTTTTGACATAAGCCACTTTTCACCTTTAATGAATGAAATTCCAGGTAAAAACTCCTTTGCCATGAAGAAGATCCAAATTCAACCAGTTCAGGCTAGTAAACCTGTTTGAAAGACCTTTTTTCAGTGAAATGCAGCTTAGTGCAAAAACAGGCTGCTCTCGCTCTGAAACGCTCATTTTTCACATAAGCCACTTTTCAGCGCTAAAACAGCCTCCAATCGCTCTGAAACGCTCATTTTTGACATAAGCCACTTTTCACCTTTAATGAATGAAATTCCTGGTAAAAACTCCTTTGCCATGAAGAAGATCCAAATTCAACCAGTTCAGGCTAGTAAACCTGTTTGAAAGACCTTTTTTCAGTGAAATGCAGCTTAGTGCAAAAACAGGCTGCTCTCGCTCTGAAACGCTCATTTTTGACATAAGCCACTTTTCAGCCTTAGGCGACTGTACAGTGCTAAAACAGCCTCCTCTCGCTCTGAAACGCTCATTTTTCACATAAGCCACTTTTCAGCCTTAGGCGACTGTACAGTGCTAAAACAGCCTCCTATCGCTCTGAAACGCTCATTTTTGACATAACCCACTTTTCACCTTTAATGAATGAAATTCCAGGTAAAAACTCCTTTGCCATGAAGAAGATCCAAATTCAACAAGTTCAGGCTAGTAAACCTGGTTGAAAGACCTTTTTTCAGTGAAATGCAGCTTAGTGCCAAAACAGGCTGCTCTCGCTCTGAAACGCTCATTTTTCACATAAGCCACTTTTCAGCCTTAGGAGACTGTACAGTGCTAAAACAGCCTCCTATCGCTCTGAAACGCTCATTTTTGACAAAACCCACTTTTCAGCCTTAATGAATTAAATTCCAGGTAAAAACTCCTTTGCCATGAAGAAGATCCAAATTCAACAAGTTCAGGCTAGTAAACCTGTTTGAAAGACCTTTTTTCAGTGAAATGCAGCTTAGTGCAAAAACAGGCTGCTCTCGCTCTGAAACGCTCATTTTTCACATAAGCCACTTTTCAGCCTTAGGCGACTGTACAGTGCTAAAACAGCCTCCAATCGCTCTGAAACGCTCATTTTTGACATAAGCCACTTTTCACCTTTAATGAATGAAATTCCTGGTAAAAACTCCTTTGCCATGAAGAAGATCCAAATTCAACCAGTTCAGGCTAGTAAACCTGTTTGAAAGACCTTTTTTCAGTGAAATGCAGCTTAGTGCAAAAACAGGCTGCTCTCGCTCTGAAACGCTCATTTTTCACATAAGCCACTTTTCAGCCTTAGGAGACTGTACAGTGCTAAAACAGCCTCCTATCGCTCTGAAACGCTCATTTTTGACAAAACCCACTTTTCAGCCTTAATGAATTAAATTCCAGGTAAAAACTCCTTTGCCATGAAGAAGATCCAAATTCAACAAGTTCAGGCTAGTAAACCTGTTTGAAAGACCTTTTTTCAGTGAAATGCAGCTTAGTGCAAAAACAGGCTGCTCTCGCTCTGAAACGCTCATTTTTCACATAAGCCACTTTTCAGCCTTATAGGCGACTGTACAGTGCAAAAACAGCCTCCTCTCGCTCTGAAACGCTCATTTTTCACATAAGCCACTTTTCAGCCTTAGGCGACTGTACAGTGCTAAAACAGCCTCCTATCGCTCTGAAACGCTCATTTTTGACATAACCCACTTTTCAGCCTTAATGAATTAAATTCCAGGTAAAAACTCCTTTGCCATGAAGAAGATCCAAATTCAACAAGTTCAGGCTAGTAAACCTGTTTGAAAGACCTTTTTTCAGTGAAATGCAGCTTAGTGCAAAAACAGGCTGCTCTCGCTCTGAAACGCTCATTTTTCACATAAGCCACTTTTCAGCGCTAAAACAGCCTCCAATCGCTCTGAAACGCTCATTTTTGACATAAGCCACTTTTCACCTTTAATGAATGAAATTCCAGGTAAAAACTCCTTTGCCATGAAGAAGATCCAAATTCAACCAGTTCAGGCTAGTAAACCTGTTTGAAAGACCTTTTTTCAGTGAAATGCAGCTTAGTGCAAAAACAGGCTGCTCTCGCTCTGAAACGCTCATTTTTCACATAAGCCACTTTTCAGCGCTAAAACAGCCTCCAATCGCTCTGAAACGCTCATTTTTGACATAAGCCACTTTTCAGCCTTAAAGAATAAAATTCCAGGTAAAAACTCCTTTGCCATGAAGAAGATCCAAATTCAACAAGTTCAGGCTAGTAAACCTGTTTGAAAGACCTTTTTTCAGTGAAATGCAGCTTAGTGCAAAAACAGGCTGCTCTCGCTCTGAAACGCTCATTTTTCACATAAGCCACTTTTCAGCCTTAGGCGACTGTACAGTGCAAAAACAGGCTGCTCTCGCTCTGAAACGCTCATTTTTCACATAACCCACTTTTCACCCTTAATGAATTAAATTCCAGGTAAAAACTCCTTTGCCATGAAGAAGATCCAAATTCAACCAGTTCAGGCTAGTAAACCTGTTTGAAAGACCTTTTTTCAGTGAAATGCAGCTTAGTGCAAAAACAGGCTGCTCTCGCTCTGAAACGCTCATTTTTCACATAAGCCACTTTTCAGCCTTAGGCGACTGTACAGTGCTAAAACAGCCTCCAATCGCTCTGAAACGCTCATTTTTGACATAAGCCACTTTTCACCTTTAATGAATGAAATTCCTGGTAAAAACTCCTTTGCCATGAAGAAGATCCAAATTCAACCAGTTCAGGCTAGTAAACCTGTTTGAAAGACCTTTTTTCAGTGAAATGCAGCTTAGTGCAAAAACAGGCTGCTCTCGCTCTGAAACGCTCATTTTTCACATAAGCCACTTTTCAGCGCTAAAACAGCCTCCAATCGCTCTGAAACGCTCATTTTTGACATAAGCCACTTTTCACCTTTAATGAATGAAATTCCAGGTAAAAACTCCTTTGCCATGAAGAAGATCCAAATTCAACCAGTTCAGGCTAGTAAACCTGTTTGAAAGACCTTTTTTCAGTGAAATGCAGCTTAGTGCAAAAACAGGCTGCTCTCGCTCTGAAACGCTCATTTTTCACATAAGCCACTTTTCAGCCTTAGGCGACTGTACAGTGCTAAAACAGCCTCCTATCGCTCTGAAACGCTCATTTTTGACATAACCCACTTTTCAGCCTTAATGAATTAAATTCCAGGTAAAAACTCCTTTGCCATGAAGAAGATCCAAATTCAACCAGTTCAGGCTAGTAAACCTGTTTGAAAGACCTTTTTTCAGTGAAATGCAGCTTAGTGCAAAAACAGGCTGCTCTCGCTCTGAAACGCTCATTTTTCACATAAGCCACTTTTCAGCGCTAAAACAGCCTCCAATCGCTCTGAAACGCACATTTTTGACATAACCCACTTTTCAGCCTTAATGAATGAAATTCCAGGTAAAAACTCCTTTGCCATGAAGAAGATCCAAATTCAACCAGTTCAGGCTAGTAAACCTGTTTGAAAGACCTTTTTTCAGTGAAATGCAGCTTAGTGCAAAAACAGGCTGCTCTCGCTCTGAAACGCTCATTTTTCACATAAGCCACTTTTCAGCGCTAAAACAGCCTCCAATCGCTCTGAAACGCTCATTTTTCACATAAGCCACTTTTCAGCCTTATAGGCGACTGTACAGTGCAAAAACAGCCTCCTCTCGCTCTGAAACGCTCATTTTTCACATAAGCCACTTTTCAGCCTTAGGCGACTGTACAGTGCTAAAACAGCCTCCTATCGCTCTGAAACGCTCATTTTTGACATAACCCACTTTTCACCTTTAATGAATGAAATTCCAGGTAAAAACTCCTTTGCCATGAAGAAGATCCAAATTCAACAAGTTCAGGCTAGTAAACCTGGTTGAAAGACCTTTTTTCAGTGAAATGCAGCTTAGTGCCAAAACAGGCTGCTCTCGCTCTGAAACGCTCATTTTTCACATAAGCCACTTTTCAGCCTTAGGAGACTGTACAGTGCTAAAACAGCCTCCTATCGCTCTGAAACGCTCATTTTTGACAAAACCCACTTTTCAGCCTTAATGAATTAAATTCCAGGTAAAAACTCCTTTGCCATGAAGAAGATCCAAATTCAACAAGTTCAGGCTAGTAAACCTGTTTGAAAGACCTTTTTTCAGTGAAATGCAGCTTAGTGCAAAAACAGGCTGCTCTCGCTCTGAAACGCTCATTTTTCACATAAGCCACTTTTCAGCCTTAGGCGACTGTACAGTGCTAAAACAGCCTCCAATCGCTCTGAAACGCTCATTTTTGACATAAGCCACTTTTCACCTTTAATGAATGAAATTCCTGGTAAAAACTCCTTTGCCATGAAGAAGATCCAAATTCAACCAGTTCAGGCTAGTAAACCTGTTTGAAAGACCTTTTTTCAGTGAAATGCAGCTTAGTGCAAAAACAGGCTGCTCTCGCTCTGAAACGCTCATTTTTCACATAAGCCACTTTTCAGCGCTAAAACAGCCTCCAATCGCTCTGAAACGCTCATTTTTGACATAAGCCACTTTTCACCTTTAATGAATGAAATTCCAGGTAAAAACTCCTTTGCCATGAAGAAGATCCAAATTCATCCAGTTCAGGCTAGTAAACCTGGTTGAAAGACCTTTTTTCAGTGAAATGCAGCTTAGTGCAAAAACAGGCTGCTCTCGCTCTGAAACGCTCATTTTTCACATAAGCCACTTTTCAGCCTTAGGCGACTGTACAGTGCTAAAACAGCCTCCTATCGCTCTGAAACGCTCATTTTTGACATAACCCACTTTTCAGCCTTAATGAATTAAATTCCAGGTAAAAACTCCTTTGCCATGAAGAAGATCCAAATTCAACCAGTTCAGGCTAGTAAACCTGTTTGAAAGACCTTTTTTCAGTGAAATGCAGCTTAGTGCAAAAACAGGCTGCTCTCGCTCTGAAACGCTCATTTTTCACATAAGCCACTTTTCAGCGCTAAAACAGCCTCCAATCGCTCTGAAACGCACATTTTTCACATAAGCCACTTTTCAGCCTTATAGGCGACTGTACAGTGCAAAAACAGCCTCCTCTCGCTCTGATACGCTCATTTTTCACATAAGCCACTTTTCAGCCTTAGGCGACTGTACAGTGCTAAAACAGCCTCCTATCGCTCTGAAACGCTCATTTTTGACATAACCCACTTTTCACCTTTAATGAATGAAATTCCAGGTAAAAACTCCTTTGCCATGAAGAAGATCCAAATTCAACCAGTTCAGGCTAGTAAACCTGTTTGAAAGACCTTTTTTCAGTGAAATGCAGCTTAGTGCAAAAACAGGCTGCTCTCGCTCTGAAACGCTCATTTTTCACATAAGCCACTTTTCAGCGCTAAAACAGCCTCCAATCGCTCTGAAACGCTCATTTTTGACATAAGCCACTTTTCACCTTTAATGAATGAAATTCCAGGTAAAAACTCCTTTGCCATGAAGAAGATCCAAATTCAACCAGTTCAGGCTAGTAAACCTGTTTGAAAGACCTTTTTTCAGTGAAATGCAGCTTAGTGCAAAAACAGGCTGCTCTCGCTCTGAAACGCTCATTTTTCACATAAGCCACTTTTCAGCCTTAGGAGACTGTACAGTGCTAAAACAGCCTCCTATCGCTCTGAAACGCTCATTTTTGACATAACCCACTTTTCAGCCTTAATGAATTAAATTCCAGGTAAAAACTCCTTTGCCATGAAGAAGATCCAAATTCATCCAGTTCAGGCTAGTAAACCTGGTTGAAAGACCTTTTTTCAGTGAAATGCAGCTTAGTGCCAAAACAGGCTGCTCTCGCTCTGAAACGCTCATTTTTCACATAAGCCACTTTTCAGCGCTAAAACAGCCTCCAATCGCTCTGAAACGCTCATTTTTGACATAAGCCACTTTTCACCTTTAATGAATGAAATTCCAGGTAAAAACTCCTTTGCCATGAAGAAGATCCAAATTCAACCAGTTCAGGCTAGTAAACCTGTTTGAAAGACCTTTTTTCAGTGAAATGCAGCTTAGTGCAAAAACAGGCTGCTCTCGCTCTGAAACGCTCATTTTTCACATAAGCCACTTTTCAGCGCTAAAACAGCCTCCAATCGCTCTGAAACGCTCATTTTTGACATAAGCCACTTTTCACCTTTAATGAATGAAATTCCAGGTAAAAACTCCTTTGCCATGAAGAAGATCCAAATTCAACCAGTTCAGGCTAGTAAACCTGTTTGAAAGACCTTTTTTCAGTGAAATGCAGCTTAGTGCAAAAACAGGCTGCTCTCGCTCTGAAACGCTCATTTTTCACATAAGCCACTTTTCAGCCTTAGGAGACTGTACAGTGCTAAAACAGCCTCCTATCGCTCTGAAACGCTCATTTTTGACATAACCCACTTTTCAGCCTTAATGAATTAAATTCCAGGTAAAAACTCCTTTGCCATGAAGAAGATCCAAATTCGACCAGTTCAGGCTAGTAAACCTGTTTGAAAGACCTTTTTTCAGTGAAATGCAGCTTAGTGCAAAAACAGGCTGCTCTCGCTCTGAAACGCTCATTTTTCACATAAGACACTTTTCAGCGCTAAAACAGCCTCCAATCGCTCTGAAACGCTCATTTTTGACATAAGCCACTTTTCACCTTTAATGAATGAAATTCCAGGTAAAAACTCCTTTGCCATGAAGAAGATCCAAATTCAACCAGTTCAGGCTAGTAAACCTGTTTGAAAGACCTTTTTTCAGTGAAATGCAGCTTAGTGCAAAAACAGGCTGCTCTCGCTCTGAAACGCTCATTTTTCACATAAGCCACTTTTCAGCCTTAGGAGACTGTACAGTGCTAAAACAGCCTCCTATCGCTCTGAAACGCTCATTTTTGACAAAACCCACTTTTCAGCCTTAATGAATTAAATTCCAGGTAAAAACTCCTTTGCCATGAAGAAGATCCAAATTCAACAAGTTCAGGCTAGTAAACCTGTTTGAAAGACCTTTTTTCAGTGAAATGCAGCTTAGTGCAAAAACAGGCTGCTCTCGCTCTGAAACGCTCATTTTTCACATAAGCCACTTTTCAGCCTTATAGGCGACTGTACAGTGCAAAAACAGCCTCCTCTCGCTCTGAAACGCTCATTTTTCACATAAGCCACTTTTCAGCCTTAGGCGACTGTACAGTGCTAAAACAGCCTCCTATCGCTCTGAAACGCTCATTTTTGACATAACCCACTTTTCAGCCTTAATGAATTAAATTCCAGGTAAAAACTCCTTTGCCATGAAGAAGATCCAAATTCAACAAGTTCAGGCTAGTAAACCTGTTTGAAAGACCTTTTTTCAGTGAAATGCAGCTTAGTGCAAAAACAGGCTGCTCTCGCTCTGAAACGCTCATTTTTCACATAAGCCACTTTTCAGCGCTAAAACAGCCTCCAATCGCTCTGAAACGCTCATTTTTGACATAAGCCACTTTTCACCTTTAATGAATGAAATTCCAGGTAAAAACTCCTTTGCCATGAAGAAGATCCAAATTCAACCAGTTCAGGCTAGTAAACCTGTTTGAAAGACCTTTTTTCAGTGAAATGCAGCTTAGTGCAAAATCAGGCTGCTCTCGCTCTGAAACGCTCATTTTTCACATAAGCCACTTTTCAGCGCTAAAACAGCCTCCAATCGCTCTGAAACGCTCATTTTTGACATAAGCCACTTTTCAGCCTTAAAGAATAAAATTCCAGGTAAAAACTCCTTTGCCATGAAGAAGATCCAAATTCAACAAGTTCAGGCTAGTAAACCTGTTTGAAAGACCTTTTTTCAGTGAAATGCAGCTTAGTGCAAAAACAGGCTGCTCTCGCTCTGAAACGCTCATTTTTCACATAAGCCACTTTTCAGCCTTAGGCGACTGTACAGTGCAAAAACAGGCTGCTCTCGCTCTGAAACGCTCATTTTTCACATAACCCACTTTTCACCCTTAATGAATTAAATTCCAGGTAAAAACTCCTTTGCCATGAAGAAGATCCAAATTCAACCAGTTCAGGCTAGTAAACCTGTTTGAAAGACCTTTTTTCAGTGAAATGCAGCTTAGTGCAAAAACAGGCTGCTCTCGCTCTGAAACGCTCATTTTTCACATAAGCCACTTTTCAGCCTTAGGCGACTGTACAGTGCAAAAACAGGCTGCTCTCGCTCTGAAACGCTCATTTTTGACATAACCCACTTTTCACCCTTAATGAATTAAATTCCAGGTAAAAACTCCTTTGCCATGAAGAAGATCCAAATTCAACCAGTTCAGGCTAGTAAACCTGTTTGAAAGACCTTTTTTCAGTGAAATGCAGCTTAGTGCAAAAACAGGCTGCTCTCGCTCTGAAACGCTCATTTTTCACATAAGCCACTTTTCAGCGCTAAAACAGCCTCCAATCGCTCTGAAACGCTCATTTTTGACATAAGCCACTTTTCACCTTTAATGAATGAAATTCCAGGTAAAAACTCCTTTGCCATGAAGAAGATCCAAATTCAACAAGTTCAGGCTAGTAAACCTGTTTGAAAGACCTTTTTTCAGTGAAATGCAGCTTAGTGCAAAAACAGGCTGCTCTCGCTCTGAAACGCTCATTTTTCACATAAGCCACTTTTCAGCCTTAGGCGACTGTACAGTGCTAAAACAGCCTCCAATCGCTCTGAAACGCTCATTTTTGACATAAGCCACTTTTCACCTTTAATGAATGAAATTCCTGGTAAAAACTCCTTTGCCATGAAGAAGATCCAAATTCAACCAGTTCAGGCTAGTAAACCTGTTTGAAAGACCTTTTTTCAGTGAAATGCAGCTTAGTGCAAAAACAGGCTGCTCTCGCTCTGAAACGCTCATTTTTCACATAAGCCACTTTTCAGCGCTAAAACAGCCTCCAATCGCTCTGAAACGCTCATTTTTGACATAAGCCACTTTTCACCTTTAATGAATGAAATTCCAGGTAAAAACTCCTTTGCCATGAAGAAGATCCAAATTCAACCAGTTCAGGCTAGTAAACCTGTTTGAAAGACCTTTTTTCAGTGAAATGCAGCTTAGTGCAAAAACAGGCTGCTCTCGCTCTGAAACGCTCATTTTTCACATAAGCCACTTTTCAGCCTTAGGAGACTGTACAGTGCTAAAACAGCCTCCTATCGCTCTGAAACGCTCATTTTTGACAAAACCCACTTTTCAGCCTTAATGAATTAAATTCCAGGTAAAAACTCCTTTGCCATGAAGAAGATCCAAATTCAACAAGTTCAGGCTAGTAAACCTGTTTGAAAGACCTTTTTTCAGTGAAATGCAGCTTAGTGCAAAAACAGGCTGCTCTCGCTCTGAAACGCTCATTTTTCACATAAGCCACTTTTCAGCCTTATAGGCGACTGTACAGTGCAAAAACAGCCTCCTCTCGCTCTGAAACGCTCATTTTTCACATAAGCCACTTTTCAGCGCTAAAACAGCCTCCAATCGCTCTGAAACGCTCATTTTTGACATAAGCCACTTTTCACCTTTAATGAATGAAATTCCAGGTAAAAACTCCTTTGCCATGAAGAAGATCCAAATTCAACCAGTTCAGGCTAGTAAACTTGTTTGAAAGACCTTTTTTCAGTGAAATGCAGCTTAGTGCAAAAACAGGCTGCTCTCGCTCTGAAACGCTCATTTTTCACATAAGCCACTTTTCAGCCTTAGGAGACTGTACAGTGCTAAAACAGCCTCCTATCGCTCTGAAACGCTCATTTTTGACATAACCCACTTTTCAGCCTTAATGAATTAAATTCCAGGTAAAAACTCCTTTGCCATGAAGAAGATCCAAATTCATCCAGTTCAGGCTAGTAAACCTGGTTGAAAGACCTTTTTTCAGTGAAATGCAGCTTAGTGCCAAAACAGGCTGCTCTCGCTCTGAAACGCTCATTTTTCACATAAGCCACTTTTCACCTTTAATGAATGAAATTCCAGGTAAAAACTCCTTTGCCATGAATAAGATCCAAATTCAACCAGTTCAGGCTAGTAAACCTGTTTGAAAGACCTTTTTTCAGTGAAATGCAGCTTAGTGCAAAAACAGGCTGCTCTCGCTCTGAAACGCTCATTTTTCACATAAGCCACTTTTCAGCCTTAGGCGACTGTACAGTGCTAAAACAGCCTCCAATCGCTCTGAAACGCTCATTTTTGACATAAGCCACTTTTCACCTTTAATGAATGAAATTCCAGGTAAAAACTCCTTTGCCATGAAGAAGATCCAAATTCAACCAGTTCAGGCTAGTAAACCTGTTTGAAAGACCTTTTTTCAGTGAAATGCAGCTTAGTGCAAAATCAGGCTGCTCTCGCTCTGAAACGCTCATTTTTCACATAAGCCACTTTTCAGCGCTAAAACAGCCTCCAATCGCTCTGAAACGCTCATTTTTGACACAAGCCACTTTTCAGCCTTAAAGAATGAAATTCCAGGTAAAAACTCCTTTGCCATGAAGAAGATCCAAATTCAACAAGTTCAGGCTAGTAAACCTGTTTGAAAGACCTTTTTTCAGTGAAATGCAGCTTAGTGCAAAAACAGGCTGCTCTCGCTCTGAAACGCTCATTTTTCACATAAGCCACTTTTCAGCCTTAGGCGACTGTGCAGTGCTAAAACAGCTTCCTATCGCTCTGAAACGCTCATTTTTGACATAAGCCACTTTTCACCCTTAATGAATGAAATTCCAGGTAAAAACTCCTTTGCCGTGAAGAAGATCCAAATTCAACCAGTTCAGGCTAGTAAACCTGTTTGAAAGACCTTTTTTCAGTGAAATGCAGCTTAGTGCAAAAACAGGCTGCTCTCGCTCTGAAACGCTCATTTTTCACATAAGCCACTTTTCAGCGCTAAAACAGCCTCCAATCGCTCTGAAACGCTCATTTTTGACATAAGCCACTTTTCACCTTTAATGAATGAAATTCCAGGTAAAAACTCCTTTGCCATGAAGAAGATCCAAATTCAACCAGTTCAGGCTAGTAAACCTGTTTGAAAGACCTTTTTTCAGTGAAATGCAGCTTAGTGCAAAATCAGGCTGCTCTCGCTCTGAAACGCTCATTTTTCACATAAGCCACTTTTCAGCGCTAAAACAGCCTCCAATCGCTCTGAAACGCTGATTTTTGACATAAGCCACTTTTCAGCCTTAAGGAATGAAATTCCAGGTAAAAACTCCTTTGCCATGAAGAAGATCCAAATTCAACAAGTTCAGGCTAGTAAACCTGTTTGAAAGACCTTTTTTCAGTGAAATGCAGCTTAGTGCAAAAACAGGCTGCTCTCGCTCTGAAACGCTCATTTTTCACATAAGCCACTTTTCAGCCTTAGGCGACTGTGCAGTGCTAAAACAGCCTCCTATCGCTCTGAAACGCTCATTTTTGACATAAGCCACTTTTCACCCTTAATGAATGAAATTCCAGGTAAAAACTCCTTTGCCGTGAAGAAGATCCAAATTCAACCAGTTCAGGCTAGTAAACCTGTTTGAAAGACCTTTTTTCAGTGAAATGCAGCTTAGTGCAAAAACAGGCTGCTCTCGCTCTGAAACGCTCATTTTTCACATAAGCCACTTTTCAGCCTTAGGCGACTGTACAGTGCAAAAACAGGCTGCTCTCGCTCTGAAACGCTCATTTTTCACATAACCCACTTTTCACCCTTAATGAATTAAATTCCAGGTAAAAACTCCTTTGCCATGAAGAAGATCCAAATTCAACCAGTTCAGGCTAGTAAACCTGTTTGAAAGACCTTTTTTCAGTGAAATGCAGCTTAGTGCAAAAACAGGCTGCTCTCGCTCTGAAACGCTCATTTTTCACATAAGCCACTTTTCAGCCTTAGGCGACTGTGCAGTGCTAAAACAGCCTCCTATCGCTCTGAAACGCTCATTTTTGACATAAGCCACTTTTCACCCTTAATGAATGAAATTCCAGGTAAAAACTCCTTTGCCGTGAAGAAGATCCAAATTCAACCAGTTCAGGCTAGTAAACCTGTTTGAAAGACCTTTTTTCAGTGAAATGCAGCTTAGTGCAAAATCAGGCTGCTCTCGCTCTGAAACGCTCATTTTTCACATAAGCCACTTTTCAGCCTTAGGCGACTGTACAGTGCAAAAACAGGCTGCTCTCGCTCTGAAACGCTCATTTTTCACATAACCCACTTTTCACCCTTAATGAATTAAATTCCAGGTAAAAACTCCTTTACCATGAAGAAGATCCAAATTCAACCAGTTCAGGCTAGTAAACCTGTTTGAAAGACCTTTTTTCAGTGAAATGCAGCTTAGTGCAAAAACAGGCTGCTCTCGCTCTGAAACGCTCATTTTTCACATAAGCCACTTTTCAGCGCTAAAACAGCCTCCAATCGCTCTGAAACGCTCATTTTTGACATAAGCCACTTTTCACCTTTAATGAATGAAATTCCAGGTAAAAACTCCTTTGCCATGAAGAAGATCCAAATTCAACCAGTTCAGGCTAGTAAACTTGTTTGAAAGACCTTTTTTCAGTGAAATGCAGCTTAGTGCAAAAACAGGCTGCTCTCGCTCTGAAACGCTCATTTTTCACATAAGCCACTTTTCAGCCTTAGGAGACTGTACAGTGCTAAAACAGCCTCCTATCGCTCTGAAACGCTCATTTTTGACATAACCCACTTTTCAGCCTTAATGAATTAAATTCCAGGTAAAAACTCCTTTGCCATGAAGAAGATCCAAATTCATCCAGTTCAGGCTAGTAAACCTGGTTGAAAGACCTTTTTTCAGTGAAATGCAGCTTAGTGCCAAAACAGGCTGCTCTCGCTCTGAAACGCTCATTTTTCACATAAGCCACTTTTCACCTTTAATGAATGAAATTCCAGGTAAAAACTCCTTTGCCATGAAGAAGATCCAAATTCAACAAGTTCAGGCTAGTAAACCTGTTTGAAAGACCTTTTTTCAGTGAAATGCAGCTTAGTGCAAAAACAGGCTGCTCTCGCTCTGAAACGCTCATTTTTCACATAAGCCACTTTTCAGCCTTAGGCGACTGTACAGTGCTAAAACAGCCTCCAATCGCTCTGAAACGCTCATTTTTGACATAAGCCACTTTTCACCTTTAATGAATGAAATTCCTGGTAAAAACTCCTTTGCCATGAAGAAGATCCAAATTCAACCAGTTCAGGCTAGTAAACCTGTTTGAAAGACCTTTTTTCAGTGAAATGCAGCTTAGTGCAAAAACAGGCTGCTCTCGCTCTGAAACGCTCATTTTTCACATAAGCCACTTTTCAGCGCTAAAACAGCCTCCAATCGCTCTGAAACGCTCATTTTTGACATAAGCCACTTTTCACCTTTAATGAATGAAATTCCAGGTAAAAACTCCTTTGCCATGAAGAAGATCCAAATTCAACCAGTTCAGGCTAGTAAACCTGTTTGAAAGACCTTTTTTCAGTGAAATGCAGCTTAGTGCAAAAACAGGCTGCTCTCGCTCTGAAACGCTCATTTTTCACATAAGCCACTTTTCAGCGCTAAAACAGCCTCCAATCGCTCTGAAACGCTCATTTTTGACATAAGCCACTTTTCACCTTTAATGAATGAAATTCCAGGTAAAAACTCCTTTGCCATGAAGAAGATCCAAATTCATGCAGTTCAGGCTAGTAAACCTGGTTGAAAGACCTTTTTTCAGTGAAATGCAGCTTAGTGCAAAAACAGCCTCCTCTCGCTCTGAAACGCTCATTTTTCACATAAGCCACTTTTCAGCCTTAGGCGACTGTACAGTGCTAAAACAGCCTCCTCTCGCTCTGAAACGCTCATTTTTCACATAAGCCACTTTTCAGCCTTAGGCGACTGTACAGTGCTAAAACAGCCTCCTATCGCTCTGAAACGCTCATTTTTGACATAACCCACTTTTCAGCCTTAATGAATTAAATTCCAGGTAAAAACTCCTTTGCCATGAAGAAGATCCAAATTCAACAAGTTCAGGCTAGTAAACCTGTTTGAAAGACCTTTTTTCAGTGAAATGCAGCTTAGTGCAAAAACAGGCTGCTCTCGCTCTGAAACGCTCATTTTTCACATAAGCCACTTTTCAGCGCTAAAACAGCCTCCAATCGCTCTGAAACGCTCATTTTTGACATAAGCCACTTTTCACCTTTAATGAATGAAATTCCAGGTAAAAACTCCTTTGCCATGAAGAAGATCCAAATTCAACCAGTTCAGGCTAGTAAACCTGTTTGAAAGACCTTTTTTCAGTGAAATGCAGCTTAGTGCAAAAACAGGCTGCTCTCGCTCTGAAACGCTCATTTTTCACATAAGCCACTTTTCAGCCTTAATGAATTAAATTCCAGGTAAAAACTCCTTTGCCATGAAGAAGATCCAAATTCAACCAGTTCAGGCTAGTAAACCTGTTTGAAAGACCTTTTTTCAGTGAAATGCAGCTTAGTGCAAAAACAGGCTGCTCTCGCTCTGAAACGCTCATTTTTCACATAAGACACTTTTCAGCGCTAAAACAGCCTCCAATCGCTCTGAAACGCTCATTTTTGACATAAGCCACTTTTCACCTTTAATGAATGAAATTCCAGGTAAAAACTCCTTTGCCATGAAGAAGATCCAAATTCAACCAGTTCAGGCTAGTAAACCTGTTTGAAAGACCTTTTTTCAGTGAAATGCAGCTTAGTGCAAAAACAGGCTGCTCTCGCTCTGAAACGCTCATTTTTCACATAAGCCACTTTTCAGCGCTAAAACAGCCTCCAATCGCTCTGAAACGCTCATTTTTGACATAAGCCACTTTTCACCTTTAATGAATGAAATTCCAGGTAAAAACTCCTTTGCCATGAAGAAGATCCAAATTCAACCAGTTCAGGCTAGTAAACCTGTTTGAAAGACCTTTTTTCAGTGAAATGCAGCTTAGTGCAAAATCAGGCTGCTCTCGCTCTGAAACGCTCATTTTTCACATAAGCCACTTTTCAGCGCTAAAACAGCCTCCAATCGCTCTGAAACGCTCATTTTTGACATAAGCCACTTTTCAGCGCTAAAACAGCCTCCAATCGCTCTGAAACGCTCATTTTTGACATAAGCCACTTTTCACCTTTAATGAATGAAATTCCAGGTAAAAACTCCTTTGCCATGAAGAAGATCCAAATTCAACCAGTTCAGGCTAGTAAACTTGTTTGAAAGACCTTTTTTCAGTGAAATGCAGCTTAGTGCAAAAACAGGCTGCTCTCGCTCTGAAACGCTCATTTTTCACATAAGCCACTTTTCAGCCTTAGGAGACTGTACAGTGCTAAAACAGCCTCCTATCGCTCTGAAACGCTCATTTTTGACATAACCCACTTTTCAGCCTTAATGAATTAAATTCCAGGTAAAAACTCCTTTGCCATGAAGAAGATCCAAATTCATCCAGTTCAGGCTAGTAAACCTGGTTGAAAGACCTTTTTTCAGTGAAATGCAGCTTAGTGCCAAAACAGGCTGCTCTCGCTCTGAAACGCTCATTTTTCACATAAGCCACTTTTCACCTTTAATGAATGAAATTCCAGGTAAAAACTCCTTTGCCATGAAGAAGATCCAAATTCAACAAGTTCAGGCTAGTAAACCTGTTTGAAAGACCTTTTTTCAGTGAAATGCAGCTTAGTGCAAAAACAGGCTGCTCTCGCTCTGAAACGCTCATTTTTCACATAAGCCACTTTTCAGCCTTAGGCGACTGTACAGTGCTAAAACAGCCTCCAATCGCTCTGAAACGCTCATTTTTGACATAAGCCACTTTTCACCTTTAATGAATGAAATTCCTGGTAAAAACTCCTTTGCCATGAAGAAGATCCAAATTCAACCAGTTCAGGCTAGTAAACCTGTTTGAAAGACCTTTTTTCAGTGAAATGCAGCTTAGTGCAAAAACAGGCTGCTCTCGCTCTGAAACGCTCATTTTTCACATAAGCCACTTTTCAGCGCTAAAACAGCCTCCAATCGCTCTGAAACGCTCATTTTTGACATAAGCCACTTTTCACCTTTAATGAATGAAATTCCAGGTAAAAACTCCTTTGCCATGAAGAAGATCCAAATTCAACCAGTTCAGGCTAGTAAACCTGTTTGAAAGACCTTTTTTCAGTGAAATGCAGCTTAGTGCAAAAACAGGCTGCTCTCGCTCTGAAACGCTCATTTTTCACATAAGCCACTTTTCAGCCTTAGGAGACTGTACAGTGCTAAAACAGCCTCCTATCGCTCTGAAACGCTCATTTTTGACATAACCCACTTTTCAGCCTTAATGAATTAAATTCCAGGTAAAAACTCCTTTGCCATGAAGAAGATCCAAATTCAACCAGTTCAGGCTAGTAAACCTGTTTGAAAGACCTTTTTTCAGTGAAATGCAGCTTAGTGCAAAAACAGGCTGCTCTCGCTCTGAAACGCTCATTTTTCACATAAGACACTTTTCAGCGCTAAAACAGCCTCCAATCGCTCTGAAACGCTCATTTTTGACATAAGCCACTTTTCACCTTTAATGAATGAAATTCCAGGTAAAAACTCCTTTGCCATGAAGAAGATCCAAATTCAACCAGTTCAGGCTAGTAAACCTGTTTGAAAGACCTTTTTTCAGTGAAATGCAGCTTAGTGCAAAAACAGGCTGCTCTCGCTCTGAAACGCGCATTTTTCACATAAGCCACTTTTCAGCGCTAAAACAGCCTCCAATCGCTCTGAAACGCTCATTTTTGACAAAACCCACTTTTCAGCCTTAATGAATTAAATTCCAGGTAAAAACTCCTTTGCCATGAAGAAGATCCAAATTCAACAAGTTCAGGCTAGTAAACCTGTTTGAAAGACCTTTTTTCAGTGAAATGCAGCTTAGTGCAAAAACAGGCTGCTCTCGCTCTGAAACGCTCATTTTTCACATAAGCCACTTTTCAGCCTTATAGGCGACTGTACAGTGCAAAAACAGCCTCCTCTCGCTCTGAAACGCTCATTTTTCACATAAGCCACTTTTCAGCCTTATAGGCGACTGTACAGTGCAAAAACAGCCTCCTCTCGCTCTGAAACGCTCATTTTTGACATAACCCACTTTTCAGCCTTAATGAATTAAATTCCAGGTAAAAACTCCTTTGCCATGAAGAAGATCCAAATTCAACCAGTTCAGGCTAGTAAACCTGTTTGAAAGACCTTTTTTCAGTGAAATGCAGCTTAGTGCAAAAACAGGCTGCTCTCGCTCTGAAACGCTCATTTTTCACATAAGCCACTTTTCAGCGCTAAAACAGCCTCCAATCGCTCTGAAACGCTCATTTTTGACATAAGCCACTTTTCACCTTTAATGAATGAAATTCCAGGTAAAAACTCCTTTGCCATGAAGAAGATCCAAATTCAACCAGTTCAGGCTAGTAAACCTGTTTGAAAGACCTTTTTTCAGTGAAATGCAGCTTAGTGCAAAAACAGGCTGCTCTCGCTCTGAAACGCTCATTTTTCACATAAGCCACTTTTCAGCCTTAGGCGACTGTACAGTGCTAAAACAGCCTCCTATCGCTCTGAAACGCTCATTTTTGACATAAGCCACTTTTCACCTTTAATGAATGAAATTCCAGGTAAAAACTCCTTTGCCATGAAGAAGATCCAAATTCAACCAGTTCAGGCTAGTAAACCTGTTTGAAAGACCTTTTTTCAGTGAAATGCAGTTTAGTGCTAAAACAGCCTCCTATCGCTCTGAAACGCTCATTTTTGACATAAGCCACTTTTCACCCTTAATGAATGAAATTCCAGGTAAAAACTCCTTTGCCGTGAAGAAGATCCAAATTCAACCAGTTCAGGCTAGTAAACCTGTTTGAAAGACCTTTTTTCAGTGAAATGCAGCTTAGTGCAAAAACAGGCTGCTCTCGCTCTGAAACGCTCATTTTTCACATAAGCCACTTTTCAGCCTTATAGGCGACTGTACAGTGCAAAAACAGCCTCCTCTCGCTCTGAAACGCTCATTTTTCACATAAGCCACTTTTCAGCCTTAGGCGACTGTACAGTGCTAAAACAGCCTCCTATCGCTCTGAAACGCTCATTTTTGACATAACCCACTTTTCAGCCTTAATGAATTAAATTCCAGGTAAAAACTCCTTTGCCATGAAGAAGATCCAAATTCAACCAGTTCAGGCTAGTAAACCTGTTTGAAAGACCTTTTTTCAGTGAAATGCAGCTTAGTGCAAAAACAGGCTGCTCTCGCTCTGAAACGCTCATTTTTCACATAAGCCACTTTTCACCTTTAATGAATGAAATTCCAGGTAAAAACTCCTTTGCCATGAAGAAGATCCAAATTCAACAAGTTCAGGCTAGTAAACCTGTTTGAAAGACCTTTTTTCAGTGAAATGCAGCTTAGTGCAAAAACAGGCTGCTCTCGCTCTGAAACGCTCATTTTTCACATAAGCCACTTTTCAGCCTTAGGCGACTGTACAGTGCTAAAACAGCCTCCAATCGCTCTGAAACGCTCATTTTTGACATAAGCCACTTTTCACCTTTAATGAATGAAATTCCTGGTAAAAACTCCTTTGCCATGAAGAAGATCCAAATTCAACCAGTTCAGGCTAGTAAACCTGTTTGAAAGACCTTTTTTCAGTGAAATGCAGCTTAGTGCAAAAACAGGCTGCTCTCGCTCTGAAACGCTCATTTTTCACATAAGCCACTTTTCAGCGCTAAAACAGCCTCCAATCGCTCTGAAACGCTCATTTTTGACATAAGCCACTTTTCACCTTTAATGAATGAAATTCCAGGTAAAAACTCCTTTGCCATGAAGAAGATCCAAATTCAACCAGTTCAGGCTAGTAAACCTGTTTGAAAGACCTTTTTTCAGTGAAATGCAGCTTAGTGCAAAAACAGGCTGCTCTCGCTCTGAAACGCTCATTTTTCACATAAGCCACTTTTCAGCGCTAAAACAGCCTCCAATCGCTCTGAAACGCTCATTTTTGACATAAGCCACTTTTCACCTTTAATGAATGAAATTCCAGGTAAAAACTCCTTTGCCATGAAGAAGATCCAAATTCAACCAGTTCAGGCTAGTAAACCTGTTTGAAAGACCTTTTTTCAGTGAAATGCAGCTTAGTGCAAAAACAGGCTGCTCTCGCTCTGAAACGCTCATTTTTCACATAAGCCACTTTTCAGCGCTAAAACAGCCTCCAATCGCTCTGAAACGCTCATTTTTGACAAAACCCACTTTTCAGCCTTAATGAATTAAATTCCAGGTAAAAACTCCTTTGCCATGAAGAAGATCCAAATTCAACAAGTTCAGGCTAGTAAACCTGTTTGAAAGACCTTTTTTCAGTGAAATGCAGCTTAGTGCAAAAACAGACTGCTCTCGCTCTGAAACGCTCATTTTTCACATAAGCCACTTTTCAGCCTTATAGGCGACTGTACAGTGCAAAAACAGCCTCCTCTCGCTCTGAAACGCTCATTTTTCACATAAGCCACTTTTCAGCCTTATAGGCGACTGTACAGTGCAAAAACAGCCTCCTCTCGCTCTGAAACGCTCATTTTTGACATAACCCACTTTTCAGCCTTAATGAATTAAATTCCAGGTAAAAACTCCTTTGCCATGAAGAAGATCCAAATTCAACCAGTTCAGGCTAGTAAACCTGTTTGAAAGACCTTTTTTCAGTGAAATGCAGCTTAGTGCAAAAACAGGCTGCTCTCGCTCTGAAACGCTCATTTTTCACATAAGCCACTTTTCAGCGCTAAAACAGCCTCCAATCGCTCTGAAACGCTCATTTTTGACATAAGCCACTTTTCACCTTTAATGAATGAAATTCCAGGTAAAAACTCCTTTGCCATGAAGAAGATCCAAATTCAACCAGTTCAGGCTAGTAAACCTGTTTGAAAGACCTTTTTTCAGTGAAATGCAGCTTAGTGCAAAAACAGGCTGCTCTCGCTCTGAAACGCTCATTTTTCACATAAGCCACTTTTCAGCGATAAAACAGCCTCCAATCGCTCTGAAACGCTCATTTTTGACATAAGCCACTTTTCACCTTTAATGAATGAAATTCCAGGTAAAAACTCCTTTGCCATGAAGAAGATCCAAATTCAACCAGTTCAGGCTAGTAAACCTGTTTGAAAGACCTTTTTTCAGTGAAATGCAGCTTAGTGCAAAAACAGGCTGCTCTCGCTCTGAAACGCTCATTTTTCACATAAGCCACTTTTCAGCCTTAGGAGACTGTACAGTGCTAAAACAGCCTCCTATCGCTCTGAAACGCTCATTTTTGACATAACCCACTTTTCAGCCTTGATGAATTAAATTCCAGGTAAAAACTCCTTTGCCATGAAGAAGATCCAAATTCAACAAGTTCAGGCTAGTAAACCTGTTTGAAAGACCTTTTTTCAGTGAAATGCAGCTTAGTGCAAAAACAGGCTGCTCTCGCTCTGAAACGCTCATTTTTCACATAAGCCACTTTTCAGCCTTATAGGCGACTGTACAGTGCAAAAACAGCCTCCTCTCGCTCTGAAACGCTCATTTTTCACATAAGCCACTTTTCAGCCTTAGGCGACTGTACAGTGCTAAAACAGCCTCCTATCGCTCTGAAACGCTCATTTTTGACATAAGCCACTTTTCACCTTTAATGAATGAAATTCCAGGTAAAAACGCCTTTGCCATGAAGAAGATCCAAATTCAACCAGTTCAGGCTAGTAAACCTGTTTGAAAGACCTTTTTTCAGTGAAATGCAGTTTAGTGCTAAAACAGCCTCCTATCGCTCTGAAACGCTCATTTTTGACATAAGCCACTTTTCACCCTTAATGAATGAAATTCCAGGTAAAAACTCCTTTGCCGTGAAGAAGATCCAAATTCAACCAGTTCAGGCTAGTAAACCTGTTTGAAAGACCTTTTTTCAGTGAAATGCAGCTTAGTGCAAAAACAGGCTGCTCTCGCTCTGAAACGCTCATTTTTCACATAAGCCACTTTTCAGCCTTATAGGCGACTGTACAGTGCAAAAACAGCCTCCTCTCGCTCTGAAACGCTCATTTTTCACATAAGCCACTTTTCAGCCTTAGGCGACTGTACAGTGCTAAAACAGCCTCCTATCGCTCTGAAACGCTCATTTTTGACATAACCCACTTTTCAGCCTTAATGAATTAAATTCCAGGTAAAAACTCCTTTGCCATGAAGAAGATCCAAATTCAACCAGTTCAGGCTAGTAAACCTGTTTGAAAGACCTTTTTTCAGTGAAATGCAGCTTAGTGCAAAAACAGGCTGCTCTCGCTCTGAAACGCTCATTTTTCACATAAACCACTTTTCAGCGCTAAAACAGCCTCCAATCGCTCTGAAACGCTCATTTTTGACATAAGCCACTTTTCACCTTTAATGAATGAAATTCCAGGTAAAAACTCCTTTGCCATGAAGAAGATCCAAATTCAACCAGTTCAGGCTAGTAAACCTGTTTGAAAGACCTTTTTTCAGTGAAATGCAGCTTAGTGCAAAAACAGGCTGCTCTCGCTCTGAAACGCTCATTTTTCACATAAGCCACTTTTCAGCGCTAAAACAGCCTCCTATCGCTCTGAAACGCTCATTTTTGACATAAGCCACTTTTCAGCCTTAATGAATGAAATTCCAGGTAAAAACTCCTTTGCCATGAAGAAGATCCAAATTCAACCAGTTCAGGCTAGTAAACCTGTTTGAAAGACCTTTTTTCAGTGAAATGCAGCTTAGTGCAAAAACAGGCTGCTCTCGCTCTGAAACGCTCATTTTTCACATAAGCCACTTTTCAGCGATAAAACAGCCTCCAATCGCTCTGAAACGCTCATTTTTGACATAAGCCACTTTTCACCTTTAATGAATGAAATTCCAGGTAAAAACTCCTTTGCCATGAAGAAGATCCAAATTCAACCAGTTCAGGCTAGTAAACCTGTTTGAAAGACCTTTTTTCAGTGAAATGCAGCTTAGTGCAAAAACAGGCTGCTCTCGCTCTGAAACGCTCATTTTTCACATAAGCCACTTTTCAGCCTTAGGAGACTGTACAGTGCTAAAACAGCCTCCTATCGCTCTGAAACGCTCATTTTTGACATAAGCCACTTTTCACCTTTAATGAATGAAATTCCAGGTAAAAACTCCTTTGCCATGAAGAAGATCCAAATTCAACCAGTTCAGGCTAGTAAACCTGTTTGAAAGACCTTTTTTCAGTGAAATGCAGCTTAGTGCAAAAACAGGCTGCTCTCGCTCTGAAACGCTCATTTTTCACATAAGCCACTTTTCAGCGCTAAAACAGCCTCCAATCGCTCTGAAACGCTCATTTTTGACATAAGCCACTTTTCACCTTTAATGAATGAAATTCCAGGTAAAAACTCCTTTGCCATGAAGAAGATCCAAATTCAACCAGTTCAGGCTAGTAAACCTGTTTGAAAGACCTTTTTTCAGTGAAATGCAGCTTAGTGCAAAAACAGGCTGCTCTCGCTCTGAAACGCTCATTTTTCACATAAGCCACTTTTCAGCGCTAAAACAGCCTCCTATCGCTCTGAAACGCTCATTTTTGACATAAGCCACTTTTCAGCCTTAATGAATGAAATTCCAGGTAAAAACTCCTTTGCCATGAAGAAGATCCAAATTCAACCAGTTCAGGCTAGTAAACCTGTTTGAAAGACCTTTTTTCAGTGAAATGCAGCTTAGTGCAAAAACAGGCTGCTCTCGCTCTGAAACGCTCATTTTTCACATAAGCCACTTTTCAGCGATAAAACAGCCTCCAATCGCTCTGAAACGCTCATTTTTGACATAAGCCACTTTTCACCTTTAATGAATGAAATTCCAGGTAAAAACTCCTTTGCCATGAAGAAGATCCAAATTCAACCAGTTCAGGCTAGTAAACCTGTTTGAAAGACCTTTTTTCAGTGAAATGCAGCTTAGTGCAAAAACAGGCTGCTCTCGCTCTGAAACGCTCATTTTTCACATAAGCCACTTTTCACCTTTAATGAATGAAATTCCAGGTAAAAACTCCTTTGCCATGAAGAAGATCCAAATTCAACAAGTTCAGGCTAGTAAACCTGTTTGAAAGACCTTTTTTCAGTGAAATGCAGCTTAGTGCAAAAACAGGCTGCTCTCGCTCTGAAACGCTCATTTTTCACATAAGCCACTTTTCAGCCTTAGGCGACTGTACAGTGCTAAAACAGCCTCCAATCGCTCTGAAACGCTCATTTTTGACATAAGCCACTTTTCACCTTTAATGAATGAAATTCCTGGTAAAAACTCCTTTGCCATGAAGAAGATCCAAATTCAACCAGTTCAGGCTAGTAAACCTGTTTGAAAGACCTTTTTTCAGTGAAATGCAGCTTAGTGCAAAAACAGGCTGCTCTCGCTCTGAAACGCTCATTTTTCACATAAGCCACTTTTCAGCGCTAAAACAGCCTCCAATCGCTCTGAAACGCTCATTTTTGACATAAGCCACTTTTCACCTTTAATGAATGAAATTCCAGGTAAAAACTCCTTTGCCATGAAGAAGATCCAAATTCAACCAGTTCAGGCTAGTAAACCTGTTTGAAAGACCTTTTTTCAGTGAAATGCAGCTTAGTGCAAAAACAGGCTGCTCTCGCTCTGAAACGCTCATTTTTCACATAAGCCACTTTTCAGCCTTAGGAGACTGTACAGTGCTAAAACAGCCTCCTATCGCTCTGAAACGCTCATTTTTGACATAACCCACTTTTCAGCCTTAATGAATTAAATTCCAGGTAAAAACTCCTTTGCCATGAAGAAGATCCAAATTCAACCAGTTCAGGCTAGTAAACCTGTTTGAAAGACCTTTTTTCAGTGAAATGCAGCTTAGTGCAAAAACAGGCTGCTCTCGCTCTGAAACGCTCATTTTTCACATAAGCCACTTTTCAGCCTTAGGCGACTGTACAGTGCTAAAACAGCCTCCAATCGCTCTGAAACGCTCATTTTTGACATAAGCCACTTTTCACCTTTAATGAATGAAATTCCAGGTAAAAACTCCTTTGCCATGAAGAAGATCCAAATTCAACAAGTTCAGGCTAGTAAACCTGTTTGAAAGACCTTTTTTCAGTGAAATGCAGCTTAGTGCAAAAACAGGCTGCTCTCGCTCTGAAACGCTCATTTTTCACATAAGCCACTTTTCAGCCTTAGGCGACTGTACAGTGCTAAAACAGCCTCCAATCGCTCTGAAACGCTCATTTTTGACATAAGCCACTTTTCACCTTTAATGAATGAAATTCCTGGTAAAAACTCCTTTGCCATGAAGAAGATCCAAATTCAACCAGTTCAGGCTAGTAAACCTGTTTGAAAGACCTTTTTTCAGTGAAATGCAGCTTAGTGCAAAAACAGGCTGCTCTCGCTCTGAAACGCTCATTTTTCACATAAGCCACTTTTCAGCGCTAAAACAGCCTCCAATCGCTCTGAAACGCTCATTTTTGACATAAGCCACTTTTCACCTTTAATGAATGAAATTCCAGGTAAAAACTCCTTTGCCATGAAGAAGATCCAAATTCAACCAGTTCAGGCTAGTAAACCTGTTTGAAAGACCTTTTTTCAGTGAAATGCAGCTTAGTGCAAAAACAGGCTGCTCTCGCTCTGAAACGCTCATTTTTCACATAAGCCACTTTTCAGCGCTAAAACAGCCTCCAATCGCTCTGAAACGCTCATTTTTGACATAAGCCACTTTTCACCTTTAATGAATGAAATTCCAGGTAAAAACTCCTTTGCCATGAAGAAGATCCAAATTCAACCAGTTCAGGCTAGTAAACCTGTTTGAAAGACCTTTTTTCAGTGAAATGCAGCTTAGTGCAAAAACAGGCTGCTCTCGCTCTGAAACGCTCATTTTTCACATAAGCCACTTTTCAGCGCTAAAACAGCCTCCAATCGCTCTGAAACGCTCATTTTTGACAAAACCCACTTTTCAGCCTTAATGAATTAAATTCCAGGTAAAAACTCCTTTGCCATGAAGAAGATCCAAATTCAACAAGTTCAGGCTAGTAAACCTGTTTGAAAGACCTTTTTTCAGTGAAATGCAGCTTAGTGCAAAAACAGACTGCTCTCGCTCTGAAACGCTCATTTTTCACATAAGCCACTTTTCAGCCTTATAGGCGACTGTACAGTGCAAAAACAGCCTCCTCTCGCTCTGAAACGCTCATTTTTCACATAAGCCACTTTTCAGCCTTATAGGCGACTGTACAGTGCAAAAACAGCCTCCTCTCGCTCTGAAACGCTCATTTTTGACATAACCCACTTTTCAGCCTTAATGAATTAAATTCCAGGTAAAAACTCCTTTGCCATGAAGAAGATCCAAATTCAACCAGTTCAGGCTAGTAAACCTGTTTGAAAGACCTTTTTTCAGTGAAATGCAGCTTAGTGCAAAAACAGGCTGCTCTCGCTCTGAAACGCTCATTTTTCACATAAGCCACTTTTCAGCGCTAAAACAGCCTCCAATCGCTCTGAAACGCTCATTTTTGACATAAGCCACTTTTCACCTTTAATGAATGAAATTCCAGGTAAAAACTCCTTTGCCATGAAGAAGATCCAAATTCAACCAGTTCAGGCTAGTAAACCTGTTTGAAAGACCTTTTTTCAGTGAAATGCAGCTTAGTGCAAAAACAGGCTGCTCTCGCTCTGAAACGCTCATTTTTCACATAAGCCACTTTTCAGCGATAAAACAGCCTCCAATCGCTCTGAAACGCTCATTTTTGACATAAGCCACTTTTCACCTTTAATGAATGAAATTCCAGGTAAAAACTCCTTTGCCATGAAGAAGATCCAAATTCAACCAGTTCAGGCTAGTAAACCTGTTTGAAAGACCTTTTTTCAGTGAAATGCAGCTTAGTGCAAAAACAGGCTGCTCTCGCTCTGAAACGCTCATTTTTCACATAAGCCACTTTTCAGCCTTAGGAGACTGTACAGTGCTAAAACAGCCTCCTATCGCTCTGAAACGCTCATTTTTGACATAACCCACTTTTCAGCCTTGATGAATTAAATTCCAGGTAAAAACTCCTTTGCCATGAAGAAGATCCAAATTCAACAAGTTCAGGCTAGTAAACCTGTTTGAAAGACCTTTTTTCAGTGAAATGCAGCTTAGTGCAAAAACAGGCTGCTCTCGCTCTGAAACGCTCATTTTTCACATAAGCCACTTTTCAGCCTTATAGGCGACTGTACAGTGCAAAAACAGCCTCCTCTCGCTCTGAAACGCTCATTTTTCACATAAGCCACTTTTCAGCCTTAGGCGACTGTACAGTGCTAAAACAGCCTCCTATCGCTCTGAAACGCTCATTTTTGACATAAGCCACTTTTCACCTTTAATGAATGAAATTCCAGGTAAAAACGCCTTTGCCATGAAGAAGATCCAAATTCAACCAGTTCAGGCTAGTAAACCTGTTTGAAAGACCTTTTTTCAGTGAAATGCAGTTTAGTGCTAAAACAGCCTCCTATCGCTCTGAAACGCTCATTTTTGACATAAGCCACTTTTCACCCTTAATGAATGAAATTCCAGGTAAAAACTCCTTTGCCGTGAAGAAGATCCAAATTCAACCAGTTCAGGCTAGTAAACCTGTTTGAAAGACCTTTTTTCAGTGAAATGCAGCTTAGTGCAAAAACAGGCTGCTCTCGCTCTGAAACGCTCATTTTTCACATAAGCCACTTTTCAGCCTTATAGGCGACTGTACAGTGCAAAAACAGCCTCCTCTCGCTCTGAAACGCTCATTTTTCACATAAGCCACTTTTCAGCCTTAGGCGACTGTACAGTGCTAAAACAGCCTCCTATCGCTCTGAAACGCTCATTTTTGACATAACCCACTTTTCAGCCTTAATGAATTAAATTCCAGGTAAAAACTCCTTTGCCATGAAGAAGATCCAAATTCAACCAGTTCAGGCTAGTAAACCTGTTTGAAAGACCTTTTTTCAGTGAAATGCAGCTTAGTGCAAAAACAGGCTGCTCTCGCTCTGAAACGCTCATTTTTCACATAAACCACTTTTCAGCGCTAAAACAGCCTCCAATCGCTCTGAAACGCTCATTTTTGACATAAGCCACTTTTCACCTTTAATGAATGAAATTCCAGGTAAAAACTCCTTTGCCATGAAGAAGATCCAAATTCAACCAGTTCAGGCTAGTAAACCTGTTTGAAAGACCTTTTTTCAGTGAAATGCAGCTTAGTGCAAAAACAGGCTGCTCTCGCTCTGAAACGCTCATTTTTCACATAAGCCACTTTTCAGCGCTAAAACAGCCTCCTATCGCTCTGAAACGCTCATTTTTGACATAAGCCACTTTTCAGCCTTAATGAATGAAATTCCAGGTAAAAACTCCTTTGCCATGAAGAAGATCCAAATTCAACCAGTTCAGGCTAGTAAACCTGTTTGAAAGACCTTTTTTCAGTGAAATGCAGCTTAGTGCAAAAACAGGCTGCTCTCGCTCTGAAACGCTCATTTTTCACATAAGCCACTTTTCAGCGATAAAACAGCCTCCAATCGCTCTGAAACGCTCATTTTTGACATAAGCCACTTTTCACCTTTAATGAATGAAATTCCAGGTAAAAACTCCTTTGCCATGAAGAAGATCCAAATTCAACCAGTTCAGGCTAGTAAACCTGTTTGAAAGACCTTTTTTCAGTGAAATGCAGCTTAGTGCAAAAACAGGCTGCTCTCGCTCTGAAACGCTCATTTTTCACATAAGCCACTTTTCAGCCTTAGGAGACTGTACAGTGCTAAAACAGCCTCCTATCGCTCTGAAACGCTCATTTTTGACATAAGCCACTTTTCACCTTTAATGAATGAAATTCCAGGTAAAAACTCCTTTGCCATGAAGAAGATCCAAATTCAACCAGTTCAGGCTAGTAAACCTGTTTGAAAGACCTTTTTTCAGTGAAATGCAGCTTAGTGCAAAAACAGGCTGCTCTCGCTCTGAAACGCTCATTTTTCACATAAGCCACTTTTCAGCGCTAAAACAGCCTCCAATCGCTCTGAAACGCTCATTTTTGACATAAGCCACTTTTCACCTTTAATGAATGAAATTCCAGGTAAAAACTCCTTTGCCATGAAGAAGATCCAAATTCAACCAGTTCAGGCTAGTAAACCTGTTTGAAAGACCTTTTTTCAGTGAAATGCAGCTTAGTGCAAAAACAGGCTGCTCTCGCTCTGAAACGCTCATTTTTCACATAAGCCACTTTTCAGCGCTAAAACAGCCTCCTATCGCTCTGAAACGCCCATTTTTGACATAAGCCACTTTTCAGCCTTAATGAATGAAATTCCAGGTAAAAACTCCTTTGCCATGAAGAAGATCCAAATTCAACCAGTTCAGGCTAGTAAACCTGTTTGAAAGACCTTTTTTCAGTGAAATGCAGCTTAGTGCAAAAACAGGCTGCTCTCGCTCTGAAACGCTCATTTTTCACATAAGCCACTTTTCAGCGATAAAACAGCCTCCAATCGCTCTGAAACGCTCATTTTTGACATAAGCCACTTTTCACCTTTAATGAATGAAATTCCAGGTAAAAACTCCTTTGCCATGAAGAAGATCCAAATTCAACCAGTTCAGGCTAGTAAACCTGTTTGAAAGACCTTTTTTCAGTGAAATGCAGCTTAGTGCAAAAACAGGCTGCTCTCGCTCTGAAACGCTCATTTTTCACATAAGCCACTTTTCACCTTTAATGAATGAAATTCCAGGTAAAAACTCCTTTGCCATGAAGAAGATCCAAATTCAACAAGTTCAGGCTAGTAAACCTGTTTGAAAGACCTTTTTTCAGTGAAATGCAGCTTAGTGCAAAAACAGGCTGCTCTCGCTCTGAAACGCTCATTTTTCACATAAGCCACTTTTCAGCCTTAGGCGACTGTACAGTGCTAAAACAGCCTCCAATCGCTCTGAAACGCTCATTTTTGACATAAGCCACTTTTCACCTTTAATGAATGAAATTCCTGGTAAAAACTCCTTTGCCATGAAGAAGATCCAAATTCAACCAGTTCAGGCTAGTAAACCTGTTTGAAAGACCTTTTTTCAGTGAAATGCAGCTTAGTGCAAAAACAGGCTGCTCTCGCTCTGAAACGCTCATTTTTCACATAAGCCACTTTTCAGCGCTAAAACAGCCTCCAATCGCTCTGAAACGCTCATTTTTGACATAAGCCACTTTTCACCTTTAATGAATGAAATTCCAGGTAAAAACTCCTTTGCCATGAAGAAGATCCAAATTCAACCAGTTCAGGCTAGTAAACCTGTTTGAAAGACCTTTTTTCAGTGAAATGCAGCTTAGTGCAAAAACAGGCTGCTCTCGCTCTGAAACGCTCATTTTTCACATAAGCCACTTTTCAGCCTTAGGAGACTGTACAGTGCTAAAACAGCCTCCTATCGCTCTGAAACGCTCATTTTTGACATAACCCACTTTTCAGCCTTAATGAATTAAATTCCAGGTAAAAACTCCTTTGCCATGAAGAAGATCCAAATTCAACCAGTTCAGGCTAGTAAACCTGTTTGAAAGACCTTTTTTCAGTGAAATGCAGCTTAGTGCAAAAACAGGCTGCTCTCGCTCTGAAACGCTCATTTTTCACATAAGCCACTTTTCAGCCTTAGGCGACTGTACAGTGCTAAAACAGCCTCCAATCGCTCTGAAACGCTCATTTTTGACATAAGCCACTTTTCACCTTTAATGAATGAAATTCCAGGTAAAAACTCCTTTGCCATGAAGAAGATCCAAATTCAACCAGTTCAGGCTAGTAAACCTGTTTGAAAGACCTTTTTTCAGTGAAATGCAGCTTAGTGCAAAAACAGGCTGCTCTCGCTCTGAAACGCTCATTTTTCACATAAGCCACTTTTCAGCCTTATAGGCGACTGCACAGTGCAAAAACAGCCTCCTCTCGCTCTGAAACGCTCATTTTTCACATAAGCCACTTTTCAGCCTTAGGCGACTGTACAGTGCTAAAACAGCCTCCTATCGCTCTGAAACGCTCATTTTTGACATAACCCACTTTTCAGCCTTAATGAATGAAATTCCAGGTAAAAACTCCTTTGCCATGAAGAAGATCCAAATTCAACCAGTTCAGGCTTGTAAACCTGTTTGAAAGACCTTTTTTCAGTGAAATGCAGCTTAGTGCCAAAACAGGCTGCTCTCGCTCTGAAACGCTCATTTTTCACATAAGCCACTTTTCAGCCTTATAGGCGACTGTACAGTGCAAAAACAGCCTCCTCTCGCTCTGAAACGCTCATTTTTCACATAAGCCACTTTTCAGCCTTATAGGCGACTGTACAGTGCAAAAACAGCCTCCTCTCGCTCTGAAACGCTCATTTTTGACATAACCCACTTTTCAGCCTTAATGAATTAAATTCCAGGTAAAAACTCCTTTGCCATGAAGAAGATCCAAATTCAACCAGTTCAGGCTAGTAAACCTGTTTGAAAGACCTTTTTTCAGTGAAATGCAGCTTAGTGCAAAAACAGGCTGCTCTCGCTCTGAAACGCTCATTTTTCACATAAGCCACTTTTCAGCGCTAAAACAGCCTCCAATCGCTCTGAAACGCTCATTTTTGACATAAGCCACTTTTCACCTTTAATGAATGAAATTCCAGGTAAAAACTCCTTTGCCATGAAGAAGATCCAAATTCAACCAGTTCAGGCTAGTAAACCTGTTTGAAAGACCTTTTTTCAGTGAAATGCAGCTTAGTGCAAAAACAGGCTGCTCTCGCTCTGAAACGCTCATTTTTCACATAAGCCACTTTTCAGCGATAAAACAGCCTCCAATCGCTCTGAAACGCTCATTTTTGACATAAGCCACTTTTCACCTTTAATGAATGAAATTCCAGGTAAAAACTCCTTTGCCATGAAGAAGATCCAAATTCAACCAGTTCAGGCTAGTAAACCTGTTTGAAAGACCTTTTTTCAGTGAAATGCAGCTTAGTGCAAAAACAGGCTGCTCTCGCTCTGAAACGCTCATTTTTCACATAAGCCACTTTTCAGCCTTAGGCGACTGTACAGTGCTAAAACAGCCTCCTATCGCTCTGAAACGCTCATTTTTGACATAAGCCACTTTTCACCCTTAATGAATGAAATTCCAGGTAAAAACTCCTTTGCCGTGAAGAAGATCCAAATTCAACCAGTTCAGGCTAGTAAACCTGTTTGAAAGACCTTTTTTCAGTGAAATGCAGCTTAGTGCAAAAACAGGCTGCTCTCGCTCTGAAACGCTCATTTTTCACATAAGCCACTTTTCAGCCTTATAGGCGACTGTACAGTGCAAAAACAGCCTCCTCTCGCTCTGAAACGCTCATTTTTCACACAAGCCACTTTTCAGCCTTAGGCGACTGTACAGTGCTAAAACAGCCTCCTATCGCTCTGAAACGCTCATTTTTGACATAACCCACTTTTCAGCCTTAATGAATTAAATTCCAGGTAAAAACTCCTTTGCCATGAAGAAGATCCAAATTCAACCAGTTCAGGCTAGTAAACCTGTTTGAAAGACCTTTTTTCAGTGAAATGCAGCTTAGTGCAAAAACAGGCTGCTCTCGCTCTGAAACGCTCATTTTTCACATAAGCCACTTTTCAGCGATAAAACAGCCTCCAATCGCTCTGAAACGCTCATTTTTGACATAAGCCACTTTTCACCTTTAATGAATGAAATTCCAGGTAAAAACTCCTTTGCCATGAAGAAGATCCAAATTCAACCAGTTCAGGCTAGTAAACCTGTTTGAAAGACCTTTTTTCAGTGAAATGCAGCTTAGTGCAAAAACAGGCTGCTCTCGCTCTGAAACGCTCATTTTTCACATAAGCCACTTTTCAGCCTTAGGAGACTGTACAGTGCTAAAACAGCCTCCTATCGCTCTGAAACGCTCATTTTTGACATAAGCCACTTTTCACCTTTAATGAATGAAATTCCAGGTAAAAACTCCTTTGCCATGAAGAAGATCCAAATTCAACCAGTTCAGGCTAGTAAACCTGTTTGAAAGACCTTTTTTCAGTGAAATGCAGCTTAGTGCAAAAACAGGCTGCTCTCGCTCTGAAACGCTCATTTTTCACATAAGCCACTTTTCAGCGCTAAAACAGCCTCCAATCGCTCTGAAACGCTCATTTTTGACATAAGCCACTTTTCACCTTTAATGAATGAAATTCCAGGTAAAAACTCCTTTGCCATGAAGAAGATCCAAATTCAACCAGTTCAGGCTAGTAAACCTGTTTGAAAGACCTTTTTTCAGTGAAATGCAGCTTAGTGCAAAAACAGGCTGCTCTCGCTCTGAAACGCTCATTTTTCACATAAGCCACTTTTCAGCGCTAAAACAGCCTCCTATCGCTCTGAAACGCTCATTTTTGACATAAGCCACTTTTCAGCCTTAATGAATGAAATTCCAGGTAAAAACTCCTTTGCCATGAAGAAGATCCAAATTCAACCAGTTCAGGCTAGTAAACCTGTTTGAAAGACCTTTTTTCAGTGAAATGCAGCTTAGTGCAAAAACAGGCTGCTCTCGCTCTGAAACGCTCATTTTTCACATAAGCCACTTTTCAGCGATAAAACAGCCTCCAATCGCTCTGAAACGCTCATTTTTGACATAAGCCACTTTTCACCTTTAATGAATGAAATTCCAGGTAAAAACTCCTTTGCCATGAAGAAGATCCAAATTCAACCAGTTCAGGCTAGTAAACCTGTTTGAAAGACCTTTTTTCAGTGAAATGCAGCTTAGTGCAAAAACAGGCTGCTCTCGCTCTGAAACGCTCATTTTTCACATAAGCCACTTTTCACCTTTAATGAATGAAATTCCAGGTAAAAACTCCTTTGCCATGAAGAAGATCCAAATTCAACAAGTTCAGGCTAGTAAACCTGTTTGAAAGACCTTTTTTCAGTGAAATGCAGCTTAGTGCAAAAACAGGCTGCTCTCGCTCTGAAACGCTCATTTTTCACATAAGCCACTTTTCAGCCTTAGGCGACTGTACAGTGCTAAAACAGCCTCCAATCGCTCTGAAACGCTCATTTTTGACATAAGCCACTTTTCAGCCTTAATGAATTAAATTCCAGGTAAAAACTCCTTTGCCATGAAGAAGATCCAAATTCAACCAGTTCAGGCTAGTAAACCTGTTTGAAAGACCTTTTTTCAGTGAAATGCAGCTTAGTGCAAAAACAGGCTGCTCTCGCTCTGAAACGCTCATTTTTCACATAAGCCACTTTTCAGCGCTAAAACAGCCTCCTATCGCTCTGAAACGCTCATTTTTGACATAAGCCACTTTTCAGCCTTAATGAATGAAATTCCAGGTAAAAACTCCTTTGCCATGAAGAAGATCCAAATTCAACCAGTTCAGGCTAGTAAACCTGTTTGAAAGACCTTTTTTCAGTGAAATGCAGCTTAGTGCAAAAACAGGCTGCTCTCGCTCTGAAACGCTCATTTTTCACATAAGCCACTTTTCAGCGCTAAAACAGCCTCCAATCACTCTGAAACGCTCATTTTTGACATAAGCCACTTTTCACCTTTATTGAATGAAGTTCCAGGTAAAAACTCCTTTGCCATGAAGAAGATCCAAATTCAACCAGTTCAGGCTAGTAAACCTGTTTGAAAGACCTTTTTTCAGTGAAATGCAGCTTAGTGCAAAAACAGGCTGCTCTCGCTCTGAAACGCTCATTTTTCACATAAGCCACTTTTCAGCCTTATAGGCGACTGCACAGTGCAAAAACAGCCTCCTCTCGCTCTGAAACGCTCATTTTTCACATAAGCCACTTTTCAGCCTTAGGCGACTGTACAGTGCTAAAACAGCCTCCTATCGCTCTGAAACGCTCATTTTTGACATAACCCACTTTTCAGCCTTAATGAATGAAATTCCAGGTAAAAACTCCTTTGCCATGAAGAAGATCCAAATTCAACCAGTTCAGGCTTGTAAACCTGTTTGAAAGACCTTTTTTCAGTGAAATGCAGCTTAGTGCCAAAACAGGCTGCTCTCGCTCTGAAACGCTCATTTTTCACATAAGCCACTTTTCACCTTTAATGAATGAAATTCCAGGTAAAAACTCCTTTGCCATGAAGAAGATCCAAATTCAACCAGTTCAGGCTAGTAAACCTGTTTGAAAGACCTTTTTTCAGTGAAATGCAGCTTAGTGCAAAAACAGGCTGCTCTCGCTCTGAAACGCTCATTTTTCACATAAGCCACTTTTCAGCCTTAGGAGACTGTACAGTGCTAAAACAGCCTCCTATCGCTCTGAAACGCTCATTTTTGACATAACCCACTTTTCAGCCTTAATGAATTAAATTCCAGGTAAAAACTCCTTTGCCATGAAGAAGATCCAAATTCAACCAGTTCAGGCTAGTAAACCTGTTTGAAAGACCTTTTTTCAGTGAAATGCAGCTTAGTGCAAAAACAGGCTGCTCTCGCTCTGAAACGCTCATTTTTCACATAAGCCACTTTTCAGCCTTAGGCGACTGTACAGTGCTAAAACAGCCTCCAATCGCTCTGAAACGCTCATTTTTGACATAAGCCACTTTTCACCTTTAATGAATGAAATTCCAGGTAAAAACTCCTTTGCCATGAAGAAGATCCAAATTCAACCAGTTCAGGCTAGTAAACCTGTTTGAAAGACCTTTTTTCAGTGAAATGCAGCTTAGTGCAAAAACAGGCTGCTCTCGCTCTGAAACGCTCATTTTTCACATAAGCCACTTTTCAGCGCTAAAACAGCCTCCTATCGCTCTGAAACGCTCATTTTTGACATAAGCCACTTTTCAGCCTTAATGAATGAAATTCCAGGTAAAAACTCCTTTGCCATGAAGAAGATCCAAATTCAACCAGTTCAGGCTAGTAAACCTGTTTGAAAGACCTTTTTTCAGTGAAATGCAGCTTAGTGCAAAAACAGGCTGCTCTCGCTCTGAAACGCTCATTTTTCACATAAGCCACTTTTCAGCGCTAAAATAGCCTCCAATCACTCTGAAACGCTCATTTTTGACATAAGCCACTTTTCACCTTTATTGAATGAAGTTCCAGGTAAAAACTCCTTTGCCATGAAGAAGATCCAAATTCAACCAGTTCAGGCTAGTAAACCTGTTTGAAAGACCTTTTTTCAGTGAAATGCAGCTTAGTGCAAAAACAGCCTCCTCTCGCTCTGAAACGCTCATTTTTCACATAAGCCACTTTTCAGCCTTAGGCGACTGTACAGTGCTAAAACAGCCTCCTATCGCTCTGAAACGCTCATTTTTGACATAACCCACTTTTCAGCCTTAATGAATGAAATTCCAGGTAAAAACTCCTTTGCCATGAAGAAGATCCAAATTCAACCAGTTCAGGCTTGTAAACCTGTTTGAAAGACCTTTTTTCAGTGAAATGCAGCTTAGTGCCAAAACAGGCTGCTCTCGCTCTGAAACGCTCATTTTTCACATAAGCCACTTTTCACCTTTAATGAATGAAATTCCAGGTAAAAACTCCTTTGCCATGAAGAAGATCCAAATTCAACAAGTTCAGGCTAGTAAACCTGTTTGAAAGACCTTTTTTCAGTGAAATGCAGCTTAGTGCAAAAACAGGCTGCTCTCGCTCTGAAACGCTCATTTTTCACATAAGCCACTTTTCAGCGCTAAAACAGCCTCCAATCGCTCTGAAACGCTCATTTTTGACATAAGCCACTTTTCACCTTTAATGAATGAAATTCCAGGTAAAAACTCCTTTGCCATGAAGAAGATCCAAATTCAACCAGTTCAGGCTAGTAAACCTGTTTGAAAGACCTTTTTTCAGTGAAATGCAGCTTAGTGCAAAAACAGGCTGCTCTCGCTCTGAAACGCTCATTTTTCACATAAGCCACTTTTCAGCGCTAAAACAGCCTCCAATCGCTCTGAAACGCTCATTTTTGACATAAGCCACTTTTCACCTTTAATGAATGAAATTCCAGGTAAAAACTCCTTTGCCATGAAGAAGATCCAAATTCAACCAGTTCAGGCTAGTAAACCTGTTTGAAAGACCTTTTTTCAGTGAAATGCAGCTTAGTGCAAAAACAGGCTGCTCTCGCTCTGAAACGCTCATTTTTCACATAAGCCACTTTTCAGCCTTAGGAGACTGTACAGTGCTAAAACAGCCTCCTATCGCTCTGAAACGCTCATTTTTGACATAACCCACTTTTCAGCCTTAATGAATTAAATTCCAGGTAAAAACTCCTTTGCCATGAAGAAGATCCAAATTCAACCAGTTCAGGCTAGTAAACCTGTTTGAAAGACCTTTTTTCAGTGAAATGCAGCTTAGTGCAAAAACAGGCTGCTCTCGCTCTGAAACGCTCATTTTTCACATAAGCCACTTTTCAGCCTTAGGCGACTGTACAGTGCTAAAACAGCCTCCAATCGCTCTGAAACGCTCATTTTTGACATAAGCCACTTTTCACCTTTAATGAATGAAATTCCAGGTAAAAACTCCTTTGCCATGAAGAAGATCCAAATTCAACCAGTTCAGGCTAGTAAACCTGTTTGAAAGACCTTTTTTCAGTGAAATGCAGCTTAGTGCAAAAACAGGCTGCTCTCGCTCTGAAACGCTCATTTTTCACATAAGCCACTTTTCAGCGCTAAAACAGCCTCCTATCGCTCTGAAACGCTCATTTTTGACATAAGCCACTTTTCAGCCTTAATGAATGAAATTCCAGGTAAAAACTCCTTTGCCATGAAGAAGATCCAAATTCAACCAGTTCAGGCTAGTAAACCTGTTTGAAAGACCTTTTTTCAGTGAAATGCAGCTTAGTGCAAAAACAGGCTGCTCTCGCTCTGAAACGCTCATTTTTCACATAAGCCACTTTTCAGCGCTAAAACAGCCTCCAATCACTCTGAAACGCTCATTTTTGACATAAGCCACTTTTCACCTTTAATGAATGAAGTTCCAGGTAAAAACTCCTTTGCCATGAAGAAGATCCAAATTCAACCAGTTCAGGCTAGTAAACCTGTTTGAAAGACCTTTTTTCAGTGAAATGCAGCTTAGTGCAAAAACAGGCTGCTCTCGCTCTGAAACGCTCATTTTTCACATAAGCCACTTTTCAGCCTTATAGGCGACTGCACAGTGCAAAAACAGCCTCCTCTCGCTCTGAAACGCTCATTTTTCACATAAGCCACTTTTCAGCCTTAGGCGACTGTACAGTGCTAAAACAGCCTCCTATCGCTCTGAAACGCTCATTTTTGACATAACCCACTTTTCAGCCTTAATGAATGAAATTCCAGGTAAAAACTCCTTTGCCATGAAGAAGATCCAAATTCAACCAGTTCAGGCTTGTAAACCTGTTTGAAAGACCTTTTTTCAGTGAAATGCAGCTTAGTGCCAAAACAGGCTGCTCTCGCTCTGAAACGCTCATTTTTCACATAAGCCACTTTTCACCTTTAATGAATGAAATTCCAGGTAAAAACTCCTTTGCCATGAAGAAGATCCAAATTCAACAAGTTCAGGCTAGTAAACCTGTTTGAAAGACCTTTTTTCAGTGAAATGCAGCTTAGTGCAAAAACAGGCTGCTCTCGCTCTGAAACGCTCATTTTTCACATAAGCCACTTTTCAGCCTTAGGCGACTGTACAGTGCTAAAACAGCCTCCAATCGCTCTGAAACGCTCATTTTTGACATAAGCCACTTTTCACCTTTAATGAATGAAATTCCTGGTAAAAACTCCTTTGCCATGAAGAAGATCCAAATTCAACCAGTTCAGGCTAGTAAACCTGTTTGAAAGACCTTTTTTCAGTGAAATGCAGCTTAGTGCAAAAACAGGCTGCTCTCGCTCTGAAACGCTCATTTTTCACATAAGCCACTTTTCAGCGCTAAAACAGCCTCCAATCGCTCTGAAACGCTCATTTTTGACATAAGCCACTTTTCACCTTTAATGAATGAAATTCCAGGTAAAAACTCCTTTGCCATGAAGAAGATCCAAATTCAACCAGTTCAGGCTAGTAAACCTGTTTGAAAGACCTTTTTTCAGTGAAATGCAGCTTAGTGCAAAAACAGGCTGCTCTCGCTCTGAAACGCTCATTTTTCACATAAGCCACTTTTCAGCGCTAAAACAGCCTCCAATCGCTCTGAAACGCTCATTTTTGACATAAGCCACTTTTCACCTTTAATGAATGAAATTCCAGGTAAAAACTCCTTTGCCATGAAGAAGATCCAAATTCAACCAGTTCAGGCTAGTAAACCTGTTTGAAAGACCTTTTTTCAGTGAAATGCAGCTTAGTGCAAAAACAGGCTGCTCTCGCTCTGAAACGCTCATTTTTCACATAAGCCACTTTTCAGCCTTAGGAGACTGTACAGTGCTAAAACAGCCTCCTATCGCTCTGAAACGCTCATTTTTGACATAACCCACTTTTCAGCCTTAATGAATTAAATTCCAGGTAAAAACTCCTTTGCCATGAAGAAGATCCAAATTCAACCAGTTCAGGCTAGTAAACCTGTTTGAAAGACCTTTTTTCAGTGAAATGCAGCTTAGTGCAAAAACAGGCTGCTCTCGCTCTGAAACGCTCATTTTTCACATAAGACACTTTTCAGCGCTAAAACAGCCTCCAATCGCTCTGAAACGCTCATTTTTGACATAAGCCACTTTTCACCTTTAATGAATGAAATTCCAGGTAAAAACTCCTTTGCCATGAAGAAGATCCAAATTCAACCAGTTCAGGCTAGTAAACCTGTTTGAAAGACCTTTTTTCAGTGAAATGCAGCTTAGTGCAAAAACAGGCTGCTCTCGCTCTGAAACGCTCATTTTTCACATAAGCCACTTTTCAGCGCTAAAACAGCCTCCAATCGCTCTGAAACGCTCATTTTTGACAAAACCCACTTTTCAGCCTTAATGAATTAAATTCCAGGTAAAAACTCCTTTGCCATGAAGAAGATCCAAATTCAACAAGTTCAGGCTAGTAAACCTGTTTGAAAGACCTTTTTTCAGTGAAATGCAGCTTAGTGCAAAAACAGGCTGCTCTCGCTCTGAAACGCTCATTTTTCACATAAGCCACTTTTCAGCCTTATAGGCGACTGTACAGTGCAAAAACAGCCTCCTCTCGCTCTGAAACGCTCATTTTTGACATAACCCACTTTTCAGCCTTAATGAATTAAATTCCAGGTAAAAACTCCTTTGCCATGAAGAAGATCCAAATTCAACCAGTTCAGGCTAGTAAACCTGTTTGAAAGACCTTTTTTCAGTGAAATGCAGCTTAGTGCAAAAACAGGCTGCTCTCGCTCTGAAACGCTCATTTTTCACATAAGCCACTTTTCAGCGCTAAAACAGCCTCCAATCGCTCTGAAACGCTCATTTTTGACATAAGCCACTTTTCACCTTTAATGAATGAAATTCCAGGTAAAAACTCCTTTGCCATGAAGAAGATCCAAATTCAACCAGTTCAGGCTAGTAAACCTGTTTGAAAGACCTTTTTTCAGTGAAATGCAGCTTAGTGCAAAAACAGGCTGCTCTCGCTCTGAAACGCTCATTTTTCACATAAGCCACTTTTCAGCGATAAAACAGCCTCCAATCGCTCTGAAACGCTCATTTTTGACATAAGCCACTTTTCACCTTTAATGAATGAAATTCCAGGTAAAAACTCCTTTGCCATGAAGAAGATCCAAATTCAACCAGTTCAGGCTAGTAAACCTGTTTGAAAGACCTTTTTTCAGTGAAATGCAGCTTAGTGCAAAAACAGGCTGCTCTCGCTCTGAAACGCTCATTTTTCACATAAGCCACTTTTCAGCCTTAGGAGACTGTACAGTGCTAAAACAGCCTCCTATCGCTCTGAAACGCTCATTTTTGACATAACCCACTTTTCAGCCTTGATGAATTAAATTCCAGGTAAAAACTCCTTTGCCATGAAGAAGATCCAAATTCAACAAGTTCAGGCTAGTAAACCTGTTTGAAAGACCTTTTTTCAGTGAAATGCAGCTTAGTGCAAAAACAGGCTGCTCTCGCTCTGAAACGCTCATTTTTCACATAAGCCACTTTTCAGCCTTATAGGCGACTGTACAGTGCAAAAACAGCCTCCTCTCGCTCTGAAACGCTCATTTTTCACATAAGCCACTTTTCAGCCTTAGGCGACTGTACAGTGCTAAAACAGCCTCCTATCGCTCTGAAACGCTCATTTTTGACATAAGCCACTTTTCACCTTTAATGAATGAAATTCCAGGTAAAAACTCCTTTGCCATGAAGAAGATCCAAATTCAACCAGTTCAGGCTAGTAAACCTGTTTGAAAGACCTTTTTTCAGTGAAATGCAGCTTAGTGCAAAAACAGGCTGCTCTCGCTCTGAAACGCTCATTTTTCACATAAGCCACTTTTCAGCGCTAAAACAGCCTCCAATCGCTCTGAAACGCTCATTTTTGACATAAGCCACTTTTCACCTTTAATGAATGAAATTCCAGGTAAAAACTCCTTTGCCATGAAGAAGATCCAAATTCAACCAGTTCAGGCTAGTAAACCTGTTTGAAAGACCTTTTTTCAGTGAAATGCAGCTTAGTGCAAAAACAGGCTGCTCTCGCTCTGAAACGCTCATTTTTCACATAAGCCACTTTTCAGCGCTAAAACAGCCTCCAATCGCTCTGAAACGCTCATTTTTGACATAAGCCACTTTTCACCTTTAATTAATGAAATTCCAGGTAAAAACTCCTTTGCCATGAAGAAGATCCAAATTCAACCAGTTCAGGCTAGTAAACCTGTTTGAAAGACCTTTTTTCAGTGAAATGCAGCTTAGTGCAAAAACAGGCTGCTCTCGCTCTGAAACGCTCATTTTTCACATAAGCCACTTTTCAGCCTCATAGGCGACTGCACAGTGCAAAAACAGCCTCCTCTCGCTCTGAAACGCTCATTTTTCACATAAGCCACTTTTCAGCCTTAGGCGACTGTACAGTGCTAAAACAGCCTCCTATCGCTCTGAAACGCTCATTTTTGACATAACCCACTTTTCAGCCTTAATGAATGAAATTCCAGGTAAAAACTCCTTTGCCATGAAGAAGATCCAAATTCAACCAGTTCAGGCTTGTAAACCTGTTTGAAAGACCTTTTTTCAGTGAAATGCAGCTTAGTGCAAAAACAGGCTGCTCTCGCTCTGAAACGCTCATTTTTCACATAAGCCACTTTTCAGCCTTAGGCGACTGTACAGTGCTAAAACAGCCTCCTATCGCTCTGAAACGCTCATTTTTGACATAAGCCACTTTTCAGCCTTAATGAATGAAATTCCAGGTAAAAACTCATTTGCCATGAAGAAGATCCAAATTCAACCAGTTCAGGCTAGTAAACCTGTTTGAAAGACCTTTTTTCAGTGAAATGCAGCTTAGTGCAAAAACAGGCTGCTCTCGCTCTGAAACGCTCATTTTTCACATAAGCCACTTTTCAGCGCTAAAACAGCCTCCAATCGCTCTGAAACGCTCATTTTTGACATAAGCCACTTTTCACCTTTAATGAATGAAATTCCAGGTAAAAACTCCTCTGCCATGAAGAAGATCCAAATTCAACCAGTTCAGGCTAGTAAACCTGTTTGAAAGACCTTTTTTCAGTGAAATGCAGCTTAGTGCAAAAACAGGCTGCTCTCGCTCTGAAACGCTCATTTTTCACATAAGCCACTTTTCAGCGCTAAAACAGCCTCCAATCGCTCTGAAACGCTCATTTTTGACATAAGCCACTTTTCAGCCTTAAAGAATGAAATTCCAGGTAAAAACTCCTTTGCCATGAAGAAGATCCAAATTCAACAAGTTCAGGCTAGTAAACCTGTTTGAAAGACCTTTTTTCAGTGAAATGCAGCTTAGTGCAAAAACAGGCTGCTCTCGCTCTGAAACGCTAATTTTTCACATAAGCCACTTTTCACCCTTAATGAATGAAATTCCAGGTAAAAACTCCTTTGCCGTGAAGAAGATCCAAATTCAACCAGTTCAGGCTAGTAAACCTGTTTGAAAGACCTTTTTTCAGTGAAATGCAGCTTAGTGCAAAAACAGGCTGCTCTCGCTCTGAAACGCTCATTTTTCACATAAGCCACTTTTCAGCGCTAAAACAGCCTCCAATCGCTCTGAAACGCTCATTTTTGACATGAGCCACTTTTCACCTTTAATGAATGAAATTCCAGGTAAAAACTCCTTTGCCATGAAGAAGATCCAAATTCAACCAGTTCAGGCTAGTAAACTTGTTTGAAATACCTTTTTTCAGTGAAATGCAGCTTAGTGCAAAAACAGGCTGCTCTCGCTCTGAAACGCTCATTTTTCACATAAGCCACTTTTCAGCCTTAGGAGACTGTACAGTGCTAAAACAGCCTCCTATCGCTCTGAAACGCTCATTTTTGACAAAACCCACTTTTCAGCCTTAATGAATTAAATTCCAGGTAAAAACTCCTTTGCCATGAAGAAGATCCAAATTCAACAAGTTCAGGCTAGTAAACCTGTTTGAAAGACCTTTTTTCAGTGAAATGCAGCTTAGTGCAAAAACAGGCTGCTCTCGCTCTGAAACGCTCATTTTTCACATAAGCCACTTTTCAGCCTTATAGGCGACTGTACAGTGCAAAAACAGCCTCCTCTCGCTCTGAAACGCTCATTTTTCACATAAGCCACTTTTCAGCCTTAGGCGACTGTACAGTGCTAAAACAGCCTCCTATCGCTCTGAAACGCTCATTTTTGACATAACCCACTTTTCAGCCTTAATGAATTAAATTCCAGGTAAAAACTCCTTTGCCATGAAGAAGATCCAAATTCAACAAGTTCAGGCTAGTAAACCTGTTTGAAAGACCTTTTTTCAGTGAAATGCAGCTTAGTGCAAAAACAGGCTGCTCTCGCTCTGAAACGCTCATTTTTCACATAAGCCACTTTTCAGCCTTAGGCGACTGTACAGTGCTAAAACAGCCTCCAATCGCTCTGAAACGCTCATTTTTGACATAAGCCACTTTTCACCTTTAATGAATGAAATTCCAGGTAAAAACTCCTTTGCCATGAAGAAGATCCAAATTCAACCAGTTCAGGCTAGTAAACCTGTTTGAAAGACCTTTTTTCAGTGAAATGCAGCTTAGTGCAAAATCAGGCTGCTCTCGCTCTGAAACGCTCATTTTTCACATAAGCCACTTTTCAGCGCTAAAACAGCCTCCAATCGCTCTGAAACGCTCATTTTTGACATAAGCCACTTTTCAGCCTTAAAGAATGAAATTCCAGGTAAAAACTCCTTTGCCATGAAGAAGATCCAAATTCAACAAGTTCAGGCTAGTAAACCTGTTTGAAAGACCTTTTTTCAGTGAAATGCAGCTTAGTGCAAAAACAGGCTGCTCTCGCTCTGAAACGCTCATTTTTCACATAAGCCACTTTTCAGCCTTAGGCGACTGTGCAGTGCTAAAACAGCCTCCTATCGCTCTGAAACGCTCATTTTTGACATAAGCCACTTTTCACCCTTAATGAATGAAATTGCAGGTAAAAACTCCTTTGCCGTGAAGAAGATCCAAATTCAACCAGTTCAGGCTAGTAAACCTGTTTGAAAGACCTTTTTTCAGTGAAATGCAGCTTAGTGCAAAAACAGGCTGCTCTCGCTCTGAAACGCTCATTTTTCACATAAGCCACTTTTCAGCCTTAGGCGACTGTACAGTGCAAAAACAGGCTGCTCTCGCTCTGAAACGCTCATTTTTCACATAACCCACTTTTCACCCTTAATGAATTAAATTCCAGGTAAAAACTCCTTTGCCATGAAGAAGATCCAAATTCAACCAGTTCAGGCTAGTAAACCTGTTTGAAAGACCTTTTTTCAGTGAAATGCAGCTTAGTGCAAAAACAGGCTGCTCTCGCTCTGAAACGCTCATTTTTCACATAAGCCACTTTTCAGCGCTAAAACAGCCTCCAATCGCTCTGAAACGCTCATTTTTGACATAAGCCACTTTTCACCTTTAATGAATGAAATTCCAGGTAAAAACTCCTTTGCCATGAAGAAGATCCAAATTCAACCAGTTCAGGCTAGTAAACCTGTTTGAAAGACCTTTTTTCAGTGAAATGCAGCTTAGTGCAAAATCAGGCTGCTCTCGCTCTGAAACGCTCATTTTTCACATAAGCCACTTTTCAGCGCTAAAACAGCCTCCAATCGCTCTGAAACGCTCATTTTTGACATAAGCCACTTTTCAGCCTTAAAGAATGAAATTCCAGGTAAAAACTCCTTTGCCATGAAGAAGATCCAAATTCAACAAGTTCAGGCTAGTAAACCTGTTTGAAAGACCTTTTTTCAGTGAAATGCAGCTTAGTGCAAAAACAGGCTGCTCTCGCTCTGAAACGCTCATTTTTCACATAAGCCACTTTTCAGCCTTAGGCGACTGTACAGTGCAAAAACAGGCTGCTCTCGCTCTGAAACGCTCATTTTTGACATAACCCACTTTTCAGCCTTAATGAATGAAATTCCAGGTAAAAACTCCTTTGCCATGAAGAAGATCCAAATTCAACCAGTTCAGGCTTGTAAACCTGTTTGAAAGACCTTTTTTCAGTGAAATGCAGCTTAGTGCAAAAACAGGCTGCTCTCGCTCTGAAACGCTCATTTTTCACATAAGCCACTTTTCAGCCTTAGGCGACTGTACAGTGCTAAAACAGCCTCCTATCGCTCTGAAACGCTCATTTTTGACATAAGCCACTTTTCAGCCTTAATGAATGAAATTCCAGGTAAAAACTCATTTGCCATGAAGAAGATCCAAATTCAACCAGTTCAGGCTAGTAAACCTGTTTGAAAGACCTTTTTTCAGTGAAATGCAGCTTAGTGCAAAAACAGGCTGCTCTCGCTCTGAAACGCTCATTTTTCACATAAGCCACTTTTCAGCGCTAAAACAGCCTCCAATCGCTCTGAAACGCTCATTTTTGACATAAGCCACTTTTCACCTTTAATGAATGAAATTCCAGGTAAAAACTCCTCTGCCATGAAGAAGATCCAAATTCAACCAGTTCAGGCTAGTAAACCTGTTTGAAAGACCTTTTTTCAGTGAAATGCAGCTTAGTGCAAAAACAGGCTGCTCTCGCTCTGAAACGCTCATTTTTCACATAAGCCACTTTTCAGCGCTAAAACAGCCTCCAATCGCTCTGAAACGCTCATTTTTGACATAAGCCACTTTTCAGCCTTAAAGAATGAAATTCCAGGTAAAAACTCCTTTGCCATGAAGAAGATCCAAATTCAACAAGTTCAGGCTAGTAAACCTGTTTGAAAGACCTTTTTTCAGTGAAATGCAGCTTAGTGCAAAAACAGGCTGCTCTCGCTCTGAAACGCTCATTTTTCACATAAGCCACTTTTCACCCTTAATGAATGAAATTCCAGGTAAAAACTCCTTTGCCGTGAAGAAGATCCAAATTCAACCAGTTCAGGCTAGTAAACCTGTTTGAAAGACCTTTTTTCAGTGAAATGCAGCTTAGTGCAAAAACAGGCTGCTCTCGCTCTGAAACGCTCATTTTTCACATAAGCCACTTTTCAGCGCTAAAACAGCCTCCAATCGCTCTGAAACGCTCATTTTTGACATGAGCCACTTTTCACCTTTAATGAATGAAATTCCAGGTAAAAACTCCTTTGCCATGAAGAAGATCCAAATTCAACCAGTTCAGGCTAGTAAACTTGTTTGAAATACCTTTTTTCAGTGAAATGCAGCTTAGTGCAAAAACAGGCTGCTCTCGCTCTGAAACGCTCATTTTTCACATAAGCCACTTTTCAGCCTTAGGAGACTGTACAGTGCTAAAACAGCCTCCTATCGCTCTGAAACGCTCATTTTTGACAAAACCCACTTTTCAGCCTTAATGAATTAAATTCCAGGTAAAAACTCCTTTGCCATGAAGAAGATCCAAATTCAACAAGTTCAGGCTAGTAAACCTGTTTGAAAGACCTTTTTTCAGTGAAATGCAGCTTAGTGCAAAAACAGGCTGCTCTCGCTCTGAAACGCTCATTTTTCACATAAGCCACTTTTCAGCGCTAAAACAGCCTCCAATCGCTCTGAAACGCTCATTTTTGACATAAGCCACTTTTCACCTTTAATGAATGAAATTCCAGGTAAAAACTCCTTTGCCATGAAGAAGATCCAAATTCAACCAGTTCAGGCTAGTAAACCTGTTTGAAAGACCTTTTTTCAGTGAAATGCAGCTTAGTGCAAAATCAGGCTGCTCTCGCTCTGAAACGCTCATTTTTCACATAAGCCACTTTTCAGCGCTAAAACAGCCTCCAATCGCTCTGAAACGCTCATTTTTGACATAAGCCACTTTTCAGCCTTAAAGAATGAAATTCCAGGTAAAAACTCCTTTGCCATGAAGAAGATCCAAATTCAACAAGTTCAGGCTAGTAAACCTGTTTGAAAGACCTTTTTTCAGTGAAATGCAGCTTAGTGCAAAAACAGGCTGCTCTCGCTCTGAAACGCTCATTTTTCACATAAGCCACTTTTCAGCCTTAGGCGACTGTGCAGTGCTAAAACAGCCTCCTATCGCTCATTTTTGACATAAGCCACTTTTCACCCTTAATGAATGAAATTGCAGGTAAAAACTCCTTTGCCGTGAAGAAGATCCAAATTCAACCAGTTCAGGCTAGTAAACCTGTTTGAAAGACCTTTTTTCAGTGAAATGCAGCTTAGTGCAAAATCAGGCTGCTCTCGCTCTGAAACGCTCATTTTTCACATAAGCCACTTTTCAGCGCTAAAACAGCCTCCAATCGCTCTGAAACGCTCATTTTTGACATAAGCCACTTTTCACCTTTAATGAATGAAATTCCAGGTAAAAACTCCTTTGCCATGAAGAAGATCCAAATTCAACCAGTTCAGGCTAGTAAACCTGTTTGAAAGACCTTTTTTCAGTGAAATGCAGCTTAGTGCAAAATCAGGCTGCTCTCGCTCTGAAACGCTCATTTTTCACATAAGCCACTTTTCAGCGCTAAAACAGCCTCCAATCGCTCTGAAACGCTCATTTTTGACATAAGCCACTTTTCACCCTTAATGAATGAAATTGCAGGTAAAAACTCCTTTGCCGTGAAGAAGATCCAAATTCAACCAGTTCAGGCTAGTAAACCTGTTTGAAAGACCTTTTTTCAGTGAAATGCAGCTTAGTGCAAAAACAGGCTGCTCTCGCTCTGAAACGCTCATTTTTCACATAAGCCACTTTTCAGCCTTAGGCGACTGTACAGTGCAAAAACAGGCTGCTCTCGCTCTGAAACGCTCATTTTTCACATAACCCACTTTTCACCCTTAATGAATTAAATTCCAGGTAAAAACTCCTTTGCCATGAAGAAGATCCAAATTCAACCAGTTCAGGCTAGTAAACCTGTTTGAAAGACCTTTTTTCAGTGAAATGCAGCTTAGTGCAAAAACAGGCTGCTCTCGCTCTGAAACGCTCATTTTTCACATAAGCCACTTTTCAGCGCTAAAACAGCCTCCAATCGCTCTGAAACGCTCATTTTTGACATAAGCCACTTTTCACCTTTAATGAATGAAATTCCAGGTAAAAACTCCTTTGCCATGAAGAAGATCCAAATTAAACCAGTTCAGGCTAGTAAACTTGTTTGAAAGACCTTTTTTCAGTGAAATGCAGCTTAGTGCAAAAACAGGCTGCTCTCGCTCTGAAACGCTCATTTTTCACATAAGCCACTTTTCAGCCTTAGGAGACTGTACAGTGCTAAAACAGCCTCCTATCGCTCTGAAACGCTCATTTTTGACATAACCCACTTTTCAGCCTTAATGAATTAAATTCCAGGTAAAAACTCCTTTGCCATGAAGAAGATCCAAATTCATCCAGTTCAGGCTAGTAAACCTGGTTGAAAGACCTTTTTTCAGTGAAATGCAGCTTAGTGCCAAAACAGGCTGCTCTCGCTCTGAAACGCTCATTTTTCACATAAGCCACTTTTCAGCCTTAGGAGACTGTACAGTGCTAAAACAGCCTCCTATCGCTCTGAAACGCTCATTTTTGACAAAACCCACTTTTCAGCCTTAATGAATTAAATTCCAGGTAAAAACTCCTTTGCCATGAAGAAGATCCAAATTCAACAAGTTCAGGCTAGTAAACCTGTTTGAAAGACCTTTTTTCAGTGAAATGCAGCTTAGTGCAAAAACAGGCTGCTCTCGCTCTGAAACGCTCATTTTTCACATAAGCCACTTTTCAGCCTTATAGGCGACTGTACAGTGCAAAAACAGCCTCCTCTCGCTCTGAAACGCTCATTTTTCACATAAGCCACTTTTCAGCCTTAGGCGACTGTACAGTGCTAAAACAGCCTCCTATCGCTCTGAAACGCTCATTTTTGACATAACCCACTTTTCAGCCTTAATGAATTAAATTCCAGGTAAAAACTCCTTTGCCATGAAGAAGATCCAAATTCAACAAGTTCAGGCTAGTAAACCTGTTTGAAAGACCTTTTTTCAGTGAAATGCAGCTTAGTGCAAAAACAGGCTGCTCTCGCTCTGAAACGCTCATTTTTCACATAAGCCACTTTTCAGCCTTAGGCGACTGTACAGTGCTAAAACAGCCTCCAATCGCTCTGAAACGCTCATTTTTGACATAAGCCACTTTTCACCTTTAATGAATGAAATTCCAGGTAAAAACTCCTTTGCCATGAAGAAGATCCAAATTCAACCAGTTCAGGCTAGTAAACCTGTTTGAAAGACCTTTTTTCAGTGAAATGCAGCTTAGTGCAAAAACAGGCTGCTCTCGCTCTGAAACGCTCATTTTTCACATAAGCCACTTTTCAGCGCTAAAACAGCCTCCAATCGCTCTGAAACGCTCATTTTTGACATAAGCCACTTTTCACCTTTAATGAATGAAATTCCAGGTAAAAACTCCTTTGCCATGAAGAAGATCCAAATTCAACCAGTTCAGGCTAGTAAACCTGTTTGAAAGACCTTTTTTCAGTGAAATGCAGCTTAGTGCAAAATCAGGCTGCTCTCGCTCTGAAACGCTCATTTTTCACATAAGCCACTTTTCAGCGCTAAAACAGCCTCCAATCGCTCTGAAACGCTCATTTTTGACATAAGCCACTTTTCAGCCTTAAAGAATGAAATTCCAGGTAAAAACTCCTTTGCCATGAAGAAGATCCAAATTCAACAAGTTCAGGCTAGTAAACCTGTTTGAAAGACCTTTTTTCAGTGAAATGCAGCTTAGTGCAAAAACAGGCTGCTCTCGCTCTGAAACGCTCATTTTTCACATAAGCCACTTTTCAGCCTTAGGCGACTGTGCAGTGCTAAAACAGCCTCCTATCGCTCTGAAACGCTCATTTTTGACATAAGCCACTTTTCACCCTTAATGAATGAAATTGCAGGTAAAAACTCCTTTGCCGTGAAGAAGATCCAAATTCAACCAGTTCAGGCTAGTAAACCTGTTTGAAAGACCTTTTTTCAGTGAAATGCAGCTTAGTGCAAAAACAGGCTGCTCTCGCTCTGAAACGCTCATTTTTCACATAAGCCACTTTTCAGCCTTAGGCGACTGTACAGTGCAAAAACAGGCTGCTCTCGCTCTGAAACGCTCATTTTTCACATAACCCACTTTTCACCCTTAATGAATTAAATTCCAGGTAAAAACTCCTTTGCCATGAAGAAGATCCAAATTCAACCAGTTCAGGCTAGTAAACCTGTTTGAAAGACCTTTTTTCAGTGAAATGCAGCTTAGTGCAAAAACAGGCTGCTCTCGCTCTGAAACGCTCATTTTTCACATAAGCCACTTTTCAGCGCTAAAACAGCCTCCAATCGCTCTGAAACGCTCATTTTTGACATAAGCCACTTTTCACCTTTAATGAATGAAATTCCAGGTAAAAACTCCTTTGCCATGAAGAAGATCCAAATTAAACCAGTTCAGGCTAGTAAACTTGTTTGAAAGACCTTTTTTCAGTGAAATGCAGCTTAGTGCAAAAACAGGCTGCTCTCGCTCTGAAACGCTCATTTTTCACATAAGCCACTTTTCAGCCTTAGGAGACTGAACAGTGCTAAAACAGCCTCCTCTCGCTCTGAAACGCTCATTTTTGACATAACCCACTTTTCAGCCTTAATGAATTAAATTCCAGGTAAAAACTCCTTTGCCATGAAAAAGATCCAAATTCATCCAGTTCAGGCTAGTAAACCTGGTTGAAAGACCTTTTTTCAGTGAAATGCAGCTTAGTGCCAAAACAGGCTGCTCTCGCTCTGAAACGCTCATTTTTCACATAAGCCACTTTTCAGCCTTAGGAGACTGTACAGTGCTAAAACAGCCTCCTATCGCTCTGAAACGCTCATTTTTGACAAAACCCACTTTTCAGCCTTAATGAATTAAATTCCAGGTAAAAACTCCTTTGCCATGAAGAAGATCCAAATTCAACAAGTTCAGGCTAGTAAACCTGTTTGAAAGACCTTTTTTCAGTGAAATGCAGCTTAGTGCAAAAACAGGCTGCTCTCGCTCTGAAACGCTCATTTTTCACATAAGCCACTTTTCAGCCTTATAGGCGACTGTACAGTGCAAAAACAGCCTCCTCTCGCTCTGAAACGCTCATTTTTCACATAAGCCACTTTTCAGCCTTAGGCGACTGTACAGTGCTAAAACAGCCTCCTATCGCTCTGAAACGCTCATTTTTGACAAAACCCACTTTTCAGCCTTAATGAATTAAATTCCAGGTAAAAACTCCTTTGCCATGAAGAAGATCCAAATTCAACAAGTTCAGGCTAGTAAACCTGTTTGAAAGACCTTTTTTCAGTGAAATGCAGCTTAGTGCAAAAACAGGCTGCTCTCGCTCTGAAACGCTCATTTTTCACATAAGCCACTTTTCAGCCTTAGGCGACTGTACAGTGCTAAAACAGCCTCCAATCGCTCTGAAACGCTCATTTTTGACATAAGCCACTTTTCACCTTTAATGAATGAAATTCCAGGTAAAAACTCCTTTGCCATGAAGAAGATCCAAATTAAACCAGTTCAGGCTAGTAAACTTGTTTGAAAGACCTTTTTTCAGTGAAATGCAGCTTAGTGCAAAAACAGGCTGCTCTCGCTCTGAAACGCTCATTTTTCACATAAGCCACTTTTCAGCCTTAGGAGACTGTACAGTGCTAAAACAGCCTCCTATCGCTCTGAAACGCTCATTTTTGACATAACCCACTTTTCAGCCTTAATGAATTAAATTCCAGGTAAAAACTCCTTTGCCATGAAGAAGATCCAAATTCAACCAGTTCAGGCTAGTAAACCTGTTTGAAAGACCTTTTTTCAGTGAAATGCAGCTTAGTGCAAAAACAGGCTGCTCTCGCTCTGAAACGCTCATTTTTCACATAAGCCACTTTTCAGCGCTAAAACAGCCTCCTATCGCTCTGAAACGCTCATTTTTGACATAAGCCACTTTTCAGCCTTAATGAATGAAATTCCAGGTAAAAACTCCTTTGCCATGAAGAAGATCCAAATTCAACCAGTTCAGGCTAGTAAACCTGTTTGAAAGACCTTTTTTCAGTGAAATGCAGCTTAGTGCAAAAACAGGCTGCTCTCGCTCTGAAACGCTCATTTTTCACATAAGCCACTTTTCAGCGCTAAAACAGCCTCCAATCACTCTGAAACGCTCATTTTTGACATAAGCCACTTTTCACCTTTAATGAATGAAGTTCCAGGTAAAAACTCCTTTGCCATGAAGAAGATCCAAATTCAACCAGTTCAGGCTAGTAAACCTGTTTGAAAGACCTTTTTTCAGTGAAATGCAGCTTAGTGCAAAAACAGGCTGCTCTCGCTCTGAAACGCTCATTTTTCACATAAGCCACTTTTCAGCCTTATAGGCGACTGCACAGTGCAAAAACAGCCTCCTCTCGCTCTGAAACGCTCATTTTTCACATAAGCCACTTTTCAGCCTTAGGCGACTGTACAGTGCTAAAACAGCCTCCTATCGCTCTGAAACGCTCATTTTTGACATAACCCACTTTTCAGCCTTAATGAATGAAATTCCAGGTAAAAACTCCTTTGCCATGAAGAAGATCCAAATTCAACCAGTTCAGGCTTGTAAACCTGTTTGAAAGACCTTTTTTCAGTGAAATGCAGCTTAGTGCAAAAACAGGCTGCTCTCGCTCTGAAACGCTCATTTTTCACATAAGCCACTTTTCAGCCTTAGGCGACTGTACAGTGCTAAAACAGCCTCCTATCGCTCTGAAACGCTCATTTTTGACATAAGCCACTTTTCAGCCTTAATGAATGAAATTCCAGGTAAAAACTCCTCTGCCATGAAGAAGATCCAAATTCAACCAGTTCAGGCTAGTAAACCTGTTTGAAAGACCTTTTTTCAGTGAAATGCAGCTTAGTGCAAAAACAGGCTGCTCTCGCTCTGAAACGCTCATTTTTCACATAAGCCACTTTTCAGCGCTAAAACAGCCTCCAATCGCTCTGAAACGCTCATTTTTGACATAAGCCACTTTTCAGCCTTAAAGAATGAAATTCCAGGTAAAAACTCCTTTGCCATGAAGAAGATCCAAATTCAACAAGTTCAGGCTAGTAAACCTGTTTGAAAGACCTTTTTTCAGTGAAATGCAGCTTAGTGCAAAAACAGGCTGCTCTCGCTCTGAAACGCTCATTTTTCACATAAGCCACTTTTCACCCTTAATGAATGAAATTCCAGGTAAAAACTCCTTTGCCGTGAAGAAGATCCAAATTCAACCAGTTCAGGCTAGTAAACCTGTTTGAAAGACCTTTTTTCAGTGAAATGCAGCTTAGTGCAAAAACAGGCTGCTCTCGCTCTGAAACGCTCATTTTTCACATAAGCCACTTTTCAGCGCTAAAACAGCCTCCAATCGCTCTGAAACGCTCATTTTTGACATAAGCCACTTTTCACCTTTAATGAATGAAATTCCAGGTAAAAACTCCTTTGCCATGAAGAAGATCCAAATTCAACCAGTTCAGGCTAGTAAACTTGTTTGAAATACCTTTTTTCAGTGAAATGCAGCTTAGTGCAAAAACAGGCTGCTCTCGCTCTGAAACGCTCATTTTTCACATAAGCCACTTTTCAGCCTTAGGAGACTGTACAGTGCTAAAACAGCCTCCTATCGCTCTGAAACGCTCATTTTTGACATAACCCACTTTTCAGCCTTAATGAATTAAATTCCAGGTAAAAACTCCTTTGCCATGAAGAAGATCCAAATTCATCCAGTTCAGGCTAGTAAACCTGGTTGAAAGACCTTTTTTCAGTGAAATGCAGCTTAGTGCCAAAACAGGCTGCTCTCGCTCTGAAACGCTCATTTTTCACATAAGCCACTTTTCAGCCTTAGGAGACTGTACAGTGCTAAAACAGCCTCCTATCGCTCTGAAACGCTCATTTTTGACAAAACCCACTTTTCAGCCTTAATGAATTAAATTCCAGGTAAAAACTCCTTTGCCATGAAGAAGATCCAAATTCAACAAGTTCAGGCTAGTAAACCTGTTTGAAAGACCTTTTTTCAGTGAAATGCAGCTTAGTGCAAAAACAGGCTGCTCTCGCTCTGAAACGCTCATTTTTCACATAAGCCACTTTTCAGCCTTATAGGCGACTGTACAGTGCAAAAACAGCCTCCTCTCGCTCTGAAACGCTCATTTTTCACATAAGCCACTTTTCAGCCTTAGGCGACTGTACAGTGCTAAAACAGCCTCCTATCGCTCTGAAACGCTCATTTTTGACATAACCCACTTTTCAGCCTTAATGAATTAAATTCCAGGTAAAAACTCCTTTGCCATGAAGAAGATCCAAATTCAACAAGTTCAGGCTAGTAAACCTGTTTGAAAGACCTTTTTTCAGTGAAATGCAGCTTAGTGCAAAAACAGGCTGCTCTCGCTCTGAAACGCTCATTTTTCACATAAGCCACTTTTCAGCCTTAGGCGACTGTACAGTGCTAAAACAGCCTCCAATCGCTCTGAAACGCTCATTTTTGACATAAGCCACTTTTCACCTTTAATGAATGAAATTCCAGGTAAAAACTCCTTTGCCATGAAGAAGATCCAAATTCAACCAGTTCAGGCTAGTAAACCTGTTTGAAAGACCTTTTTTCAGTGAAATGCAGCTTAGTGCAAAAACAGGCTGCTCTCGCTCTGAAACGCTCATTTTTCACATAAGCCACTTTTCAGCGCTAAAACAGCCTCCAATCGCTCTGAAACGCTCATTTTTGACATAAGCCACTTTTCACCTTTAATGAATGAAATTCCAGGTAAAAACTCCTTTGCCATGAAGAAGATCCAAATTCAACAAGTTCAGGCTAGTAAACCTGTTTGAAAGACCTTTTTTCAGTGAAATGCAGCTTAGTGCAAAAACAGGCTGCTCTCGCTCTGAAACGCTCATTTTTCACATAAGCCACTTTTCAGCCTTAGGCGACTGTGCAGTGCTAAAACAGCCTCCTATCGCTCTGAAACGCTCATTTTTGACATAAGCCACTTTTCACCCTTAATGAATGAAATTGCAGGTAAAAACTCCTTTGCCGTGAAGAAGATCCAAATTCAACCAGTTCAGGCTAGTAAACCTGTTTGAAAGACCTTTTTTCAGTGAAATGCAGCTTAGTGCAAAAACAGGCTGCTCTCGCTCTGAAACGCTCATTTTTCACATAAGCCACTTTTCAGCCTTAGGCGACTGTACAGTGCAAAAACAGGCTGCTCTCGCTCTGAAACGCTCATTTTTCACATAACCCACTTTTCACCCTTAATGAATTAAATTCCAGGTAAAAACTCCTTTGCCATGAAGAAGATCCAAATTCAACCAGTTCAGGCTAGTAAACCTGTTTGAAAGACCTTTTTTCAGTGAAATGCAGCTTAGTGCAAAAACAGGCTGCTCTCGCTCTGAAACGCTCATTTTTCACATAAGCCACTTTTCAGCGCTAAAACAGCCTCCAATCGCTCTGAAACGCTCATTTTTGACATAAGCCACTTTTCACCTTTAATGAATGAAATTCCAGGTAAAAACTCCTTTGCCATGAAGAAGATCCAAATTAAACCAGTTCAGGCTAGTAAACTTGTTTGAAAGACCTTTTTTCAGTGAAATGCAGCTTAGTGCAAAAACAGGCTGCTCTCGCTCTGAAACGCTCATTTTTCACATAAGCCACTTTTCAGCCTTAGGAGACTGAACAGTGCTAAAACAGCCTCCTCTCGCTCTGAAACGCTCATTTTTGACATAACCCACTTTTCAGCCTTAATGAATTAAATTCCAGGTAAAAACTCCTTTGCCATGAAGAAGATCCAAATTCATCCAGTTCAGGCTAGTAAACCTGGTTGAAAGACCTTTTTTCAGTGAAATGCAGCTTAGTGCCAAAACAGGCTGCTCTCGCTCTGAAACGCTCATTTTTCACATAAGCCACTTTTCAGCCTTAGGAGACTGTACAGTGCTAAAACAGCCTCCTATCGCTCTGAAACGCTCATTTTTGACAAAACCCACTTTTCAGCCTCAATGAATTAAATTCCAGGTAAAAACTCCTTTGCCATGAAGAAGATCCAAATTCAACAAGTTCAGGCTAGTAAACCTGTTTGAAAGACCTTTTTTCAGTGAAATGCAGCTTAGTGCAAAAACAGGCTGCTCTCGCTCTGAAACGCTCATTTTTCACATAAGCCACTTTTCAGCCTTATAGGCGACTGTACAGTGCAAAAACAGCCTCCTCTCGCTCTGAAACGCTCATTTTTCACATAAGCCACTTTTCAGCCTTAGGCGACTGTACAGTGCTAAAACAGCCTCCTATCGCTCTGAAACGCTCATTTTTGACATAACCCACTTTTCAGCCTTAATGAATTAAATTCCAGGTAAAAACTCCTTTGCCATGAAGAAGATCCAAATTCAACAAGTTCAGGCTAGTAAACCTGTTTGAAAGACCTTTTTTCAGTGAAATGCAGCTTAGTGCAAAAACAGGCTGCTCTCGCTCTGAAACGCTCATTTTTCACATAAGCCACTTTTCAGCCTTAGGCGACTGTACAGTGCTAAAACAGCCTCCAATCGCTCTGAAACGCTCATTTTTGACATAAGCCACTTTTCACCTTTAATGAATGAAATTCCAGGTAAAAACTCCTTTGCCATGAAGAAGATCCAAATTCAACCAGTTCAGGCTAGTAAACCTGTTTGAAAGACCTTTTTTCAGTGAAATGCAGCTTAGTGCAAAAACAGGCTGCTCTCGCTCTGAAACGCTCATTTTTCACATAAGCCACTTTTCAGCGCTAAAACAGCCTCCAATCGCTCTGAAACGCTCATTTTTGACATAAGCCACTTTTCACCTTTAATGAATGAAATTCCAGGTAAAAACTCCTTTGCCATGAAGAAGATCCAAATTCAACCAGTTCAGGCTAGTAAACCTGTTTGAAAGACCTTTTTTCAGTGAAATGCAGCTTAGTGCAAAATCAGGCTGCTCTCGCTCTGAAACGCTCATTTTTCACATAAGCCACTTTTCAGCGCTAAAACAGCCTCCAATCGCTCTGAAACGCTCATTTTTGACATAAGCCACTTTTCAGCCTTAAAGAATGAAATTCCAGGTAAAAACTCCTTTGCCATGAAGAAGATCCAAATTCAACAAGTTCAGGCTAGTAAACCTGTTTGAAAGACCTTTTTTCAGTGAAATGCAGCTTAGTGCAAAAACAGGCTGCTCTCGCTCTGAAACGCTCATTTTTCACATAAGCCACTTTTCAGCGCTAAAACAGCCTCCAATCGCTCTGAAACGCTCATTTTTGACATAAGCCACTTTTCACCTTTAATGAATGAAATTCCAGGTAAAAACTCCTTTGCCATGAAGAAGATCCAAATTCAACCAGTTCAGGCTAGTAAACCTGTTTGAAAGACCTTTTTTCAGTGAAATGCAGCTTAGTGCAAAATCAGGCTGCTCTCGCTCTGAAACGCTCATTTTTCACATAAGCCACTTTTCAGCGCTAAAACAGCCTCCAATCGCTCTGAAACGCTCATTTTTGACATAAGCCACTTTTCAGCCTTAAAGAATGAAATTCCAGGTAAAAACTCCTTTGCCATGAAGAAGATCCAAATTCAACAAGTTCAGGCTAGTAAACCTGTTTGAAAGACCTTTTTTCAGTGAAATGCAGCTTAGTGCAAAAACAGGCTGCTCTCGCTCTGAAACGCTCATTTTTCACATAAGCCACTTTTCAGCCTTAGGCGACTGTGCAGTGCTAAAACAGCCTCCTATCGCTCTGAAACGCTCATTTTTGACATAAGCCACTTTTCACCCTTAATGAATGAAATTCCAGGTAAAAACTCCTTTGCCGTGAAGAAGATCCAAATTCAACCAGTTCAGGCTAGTAAACCTGTTTGAAAGACCTTTTTTCAGTGAAATGCAGCTTAGTGCAAAAACAGGCTGCTCTCGCTCTGAAACGCTCATTTTTCACATAAGCCACTTTTCAGCCTTAGGCGACTGTACAGTGCAAAAACAGGCTGCTCTCGCTCTGAAACGCTCATTTTTCACATAACCCACTTTTCACCCTTAATGAATTAAATTCCAGGTAAAAACTCCTTTGCCATGAAGAAGATCCAAATTCAACCAGTTCAGGCTAGTAAACCTGTTTGAAAGACCTTTTTTCAGTGAAATGCAGCTTAGTGCAAAAACAGGCTGCTCTCGCTCTGAAACGCTCATTTTTCACATAAGCCACTTTTCAGCGCTAAAACAGCCTCCAATCGCTCTGAAACGCTCATTTTTGACATAAGCCACTTTTCACCTTTAATGAATGAAATTCCAGGTAAAAACTCCTTTGCCATGAAGAAGATCCAAATTAAACCAGTTCAGGCTAGTAAACTTGTTTGAAAGACCTTTTTTCAGTGAAATGCAGCTTAGTGCAAAAACAGGCTGCTCTCGCTCTGAAACGCTCATTTTTCACATAAGCCACTTTTCAGCCTTAGGAGACTGTACAGTGCTAAAACAGCCTCCTATCGCTCTGAAACGCTCATTTTTGACATAACCCACTTTTCAGCCTTAATGAATTAAATTCCAGGTAAAAACTCCTTTGCCATGAAGAAGATCCAAATTCATCCAGTTCAGGCTAGTAAACCTGGTTGAAAGACCTTTTTTCAGTGAAATGCAGCTTAGTGCCAAAACAGGCTGCTCTCGCTCTGAAACGCTCATTTTTCACATAAGCCACTTTTCAGCCTTAGGAGACTGTACAGTGCTAAAACAGCCTCCTATCGCTCTGAAACGCTCATTTTTGACAAAACCCACTTTTCAGCCTTAATGAATTAAATTCCAGGTAAAAACTCCTTTGCCATGAAGAAGATCCAAATTCAACAAGTTCAGGCTAGTAAACCTGTTTGAAAGACCTTTTTTCAGTGAAATGCAGCTTAGTGCAAAAACAGGCTGCTCTCGCTCTGAAACGCTCATTTTTCACATAAGCCACTTTTCACCCTTAATGAATGAAATTCCAGGTAAAAACTCCTTTGCCGTGAAGAAGATCCAAATTCAACCAGTTCAGGCTAGTAAACCTGTTTGAAAGACCTTTTTTCAGTGAAATGCAGCTTAGTGCAAAAACAGGCTGCTCTCGCTCTGAAACGCTCATTTTTCACATAAGCCACTTTTCAGCGCTAAAACAGCCTCCAATCGCTCTGAAACGCTCATTTTTGACATAAGCCACTTTTCACCTTTAATGAATGAAATTCCAGGTAAAAACTCCTTTGCCATGAAGAAGATCCAAATTCAACCAGTTCAGGCTAGTAAACTTGTTTGAAAGACCTTTTTTCAGTGAAATGCAGCTTAGTGCAAAAACAGGCTGCTCTCGCTCTGAAACGCTCATTTTTCACATAAGCCACTTTTCAGCCTTAGGAGACTGTACAGTGCTAAAACAGCCTCCTATCGCTCTGAAACGCTCATTTTTGACATAACCCACTTTTCAGCCTTAATGAATTAAATTCCAGGTAAAAACTCCTTTGCCATGAAGAAGATCCAAATTAAACCAGTTCAGGCTAGTAAACTTGTTTGAAAGACCTTTTTTCAGTGAAATGCAGCTTAGTGCAAAAACAGGCTGCTCTCGCTCTGAAACGCTCATTTTTCACATAAGCCACTTTTCAGCCTTAGGCGACTGTACAGTGCTAAAACAGCCTCCTATCGCTCTGAAACGCTCATTTTTGACATAAGCCACTTTTCAGCCTTAATGAATGAAATTCCAGGTAAAAACTCCTTTGCCATGAAGAAGATCCAAATTCAACCAGTTCAGGCTAGTAAACCTGTTTGAAAGACCTTTTTTCAGTGAAATGCAGCTTAGTGCAAAAACAGGCTGCTCTCGCTCTGAAACGCTCATTTTTCACATAAGCCACTTTTCAGCGCTAAAACAGCCTCCAATCGCTCTGAAACGCTCATTTTTGACATAAGCCACTTTTCACCTTTAATGAATGAAATTCCAGGTAAAAACTCCTTTGCCATGAAGAAGATCCAAATTCAACCAGTTCAGGCTAGTAAACCTGTTTGAAAGACCTTTTTTCAGTGAAATGCAGCTTAGTGCAAAAACAGGCTGCTCTCGCTCTGAAACGCTCATTTTTCACATAAGCCACTTTTCAGCGCTAAAACAGCCTCCAATCGCTCTGAAACGCTCATTTTTGACATAAGCCACTTTTCACCTTTAATGAATGAAATTCCAGGTAAAAACTCCTTTGCCATGAAGAAGATCCAAATTCAACCAGTTCAGGCTAGTAAACCTGTTTGAAAGACCTTTTTTCAGTGAAATGCAGCTTAGTGCAAAAACAGGCTGCTCTCGCTCTGAAACGCTCATTTTTCACATAAGCCACTTTTCAGCCTTATAGGCGACTGCACAGTGCAAAAACAGCCTCCTCTCGCTCTGAAACGCTCATTTTGCACATAAGCCACTTTTCAGCCTTAGGCGACTGTACAGTGCTAAAACAGCCTCCTATCGCTCTGAAACGCTCATTTTTGACATAAGCCACTTTTCAGCCTTAATGAATGAAATTCCAGGTAAAAACTCATTTGCCATGAAGAAGATCCAAATTCAACCAGTTCAGGCTAGTAAACCTGTTTGAAAGACCTTTTTTCAGTGAAATGCAGCTTAGTGCAAAAACAGGCTGCTCTCGCTCTGAAACGCTCATTTTTCACATAAGCCACTTTTCAGCGCTAAAACAGCCTCCAATCGCTCTGAAACGCTCATTTTTGACATAAGCCACTTTTCACCTTTAATGAATGAAATTCCAGGTAAAAACTCCTTTGCCATGAAGAAGATCCAAATTCAACCAGTTCAGGCTAGTAAACCTGTTTGAAAGACCTTTTTTCAGTGAAATGCAGCTTAGTGCAAAAACAGGCTGCTCTCGCTCTGAAACGCTCATTTTTCACATAAGCCACTTTTCAGCCTTAGGCGACTGTACAGTGCTAAAACAGCCTCCTATCGCTCTGAAACGCTCATTTTTGACATAACCCACTTTTCAGCCTTAATGAATTAAATTCCAGGTAAAAACTCATTTGCCATGAAGAAGATCCAAATTCAACCAGTTCAGGCTAGTAAACCTGTTTGAAAGACCTTTTATCAGTGAAATGCAGCTTAGTGCAAAAACAGGCTGCTCTCGCTCTGAAACGCTCATTTTTCACATAAGCCACTTTTCAGCCTTATAGGCGACTGCACAGTGCAAAAACAGCCTCCTCTCGCTCTGAAACGCTCATTTTTCACATAAGCCACTTTTCAGCCTTAGGCGACTGTACAGTGCTAAAACAGCCTCCTATCGCTCTGAAACGCTCATTTTTGACATAAGCCACTTTTCAGCCTTAATGAATGAAATTCCAGGTAAAAACTCATTTGCCATGAAGAAGATCCAAATTCAACCAGTTCAGGCTAGTAAACCTGTTTGAAAGACCTTTTTTCAGTGAAATGCAGCTTAGTGCAAAAACAGGCTGCTCTCGCTCTGAAACGCTCATTTTTCACATAAGCCACTTTTCAGCGCTAAAACAGCCTCCAATCGCTCTAACGCTCATTTTTGACATAAGCCACTTTTCACCTTTAATGAATGAAATTCCAGGTAAAAACTCCTTTGCCATGAAGAAGATCCAAATTCAACCAGTTCAGGCTAGTAAACCTGTTTGAAAGACCTTTTTTCAGTGAAATGCAGCTTAGTGCAAAAACAGGCTGCTCTCGCTCTGAAACGCTCATTTTTCACATAAGCCACTTTTCAGCCTTAGGCGACAGTACAGTGCTAAAACAGCCTGCTATCGCTCTGAAACGCTCATTTTTGACATAAGCCACTTTTCACCTTTAATGAATGAAATTCCAGGTAAAAACTCCTTTGCCATGAAGAAGATCCAAATTCAACCAGTTCAGGCTAGTAAACCTGTTTGAAAGACCTTTTTTCAGTGAAATGCAGCTTAGTGCAAAAACAGGCTGCTCTCGCTCTGAAACGCTCATTTTTCACATAAGCCACTTTTCAGCGCTAAAACAGCCTCCAATCGCTCTGAAACGCTCATTTTTGACATAAGCCACTTTTCACCTTTAATGAATGAAATTCCAGGTAAAAACTCCTTTGCCATGAAGAAGATCCAAATTCAACCAGTTCAGGCTAGTAAACCTGTTTGAAAGACCTTTTTTCAGTGAAATGCAGCTTAGTGCAAAAACAGGCTGCTCTCGCTCTGAAACGCTCATTTTTCACATAAGCCACTTTTCAGCCTTATAGGCGACTGCACAGTGCAAAAACAGCCTCCTCTCGCTCTGAAACGCTCATTTTGCACATAAGCCACTTTTCAGCCTTAGGCGACTGTACAGTGCTAAAACAGCCTCCTATCGCTCTGAAACGCTCATTTTTGACATAAGCCACTTTTCAGCCTTAATGAATGAAATTCCAGGTAAAAACTCATTTGCCATGAAGAAGATCCAAATTCAACCAGTTCAGGCTAGTAAACCTGTTTGAAAGACCTTTTTTCAGTGAAATGCAGCTTAGTGCAAAAACAGGCTGCTCTCGCTCTGAAACGCTCATTTTTCACATAAGCCACTTTTCAGCGCTAAAACAGCCTCCAATCGCTCTGAAACGCTCATTTTTGACATAAGCCACTTTTCACCTTTAATGAATGAAATTCCAGGTAAAAACTCCTTTGCCATGAAGAAGATCCAAATTCAACCAGTTCAGGCTAGTAAACCTGTTTGAAAGACCTTTTTTCAGTGAAATGCAGCTTAGTGCAAAAACAGCCTCCTCTCGCTCTGAAACGCTCATTTTTCACATAAGCCACTTTTCAGCCTTAGGCGACTGTACAGTGCTAAAACAGCCTCCTATCGCTCTGAAACGCTCATTTTTGACATAACCCACTTTTCAGCCTTAATGAATTAAATTCCAGGTAAAAACTCATTTGCCATGAAGAAGATCCAAATTCAACCAGTTCAGGCTAGTAAACCTGTTTGAAAGACCTTTTATCAGTGAAATGCAGCTTAGTGCAAAAACAGGCTGCTCTCGCTCTGAAACGCTCATTTTTCACATAAGCCACTTTTCAGCCTTAGGCGACTGTACAGTGCTAAAACAGCCTCCTATCGCTCTGAAACGCTCATTTTTGACATAAGCCACTTTTCAGCCTTAATGAATGAAATTCCAGGTAAAAACTCATTTGCCATGAAGAAGATCCAAATTCAACCAGTTCAGGCTAGTAAACCTGTTTGAAAGACCTTTTTTCAGTGAAATGCAGCTTAGTGCAAAAACAGGCTGCTCTCGCTCTGAAACGCTCATTTTTCACATAAGCCACTTTTCAGCGCTAAAACAGCCTCCAATCGCTCTAACGCTCATTTTTGACATAAGCCACTTTTCACCTTTAATGAATGAAATTCCAGGTAAAAACTCCTTTGCCATGAAGAAGATCCAAATTCAACCAGTTCAGGCTAGTAAACCTGTTTGAAAGACCTTTTTTCAGTGAAATGCAGCTTAGTGCAAAAACAGGCTGCTCTCGCTCTGAAACGCTCATTTTTCACATAAGCCACTTTTCAGCCTTAGGCGACAGTACAGTGCTAAAACAGCCTGCTATCGCTCTGAAACGCTCATTTTTGACATAAGCCACTTTTCACCTTTAATGAATGAAATTCCAGGTAAAAACTCCTTTGCCATGAAGAAGATCCAAATTCAACCAGTTCAGGCTAGTAAACCTGTTTGAAAGACCTTTTTTCAGTGAAATGCAGCTTAGTGCAAAAACAGGCTGCTCTCGCTCTGAAACGCTCATTTTTCACATAAGCCACTTTTCAGCGCTAAAACAGCCTCCAATCGCTCTGAAACGCTCATTTTTGACATAAGCCACTTTTCACCTTTAATGAATGAAATTCCAGGTAAAAACTCCTTTGCCATGAAGAAGATCCAAATTCAACCAGTTCAGGCTAGTAAACCTGTTTGAAAGACCTTTTTTCAGTGAAATGCAGCTTAGTGCAAAAACAGGCTGCTCTCGCTCTGAAACGCTCATTTTTCACATAAGCCACTTTTCAGCCTTATAGGCGACTGCACAGTGCAAAAACAGCCTCCTCTCGCTCTGAAACGCTCATTTTGCACATAAGCCACTTTTCAGCCTTAGGCGACTGTACAGTGCTAAAACAGCCTCCTATCGCTCTGAAACGCTCATTTTTGACATAAGCCACTTTTCAGCCTTAATGAATGAAATTCCAGGTAAAAACTCATTTGCCATGAAGAAGATCCAAATTCAACCAGTTCAGGCTAGTAAACCTGTTTGAAAGACCTTTTTTCAGTGAAATGCAGCTTAGTGCAAAAACAGGCTGCTCTCGCTCTGAAACGCTCATTTTTCACATAAGCCACTTTTCAACGCTAAAACAGCCTCCAATCAGTCTGAAACGCTCATTTTTGACATAAGCCACTTTTCACCTTTAATGAATGAAATTCCAGGTAAAAACTCCTTTGCCATGAAGAAGATCCAAATTCAACAAGTTCAGGCTAGTAAACCTGTTTGAAAGACCTTTTTTCAGTGAAATGCAGCTTAGTGCAAAAACAGGCTGCTCTCGCTCTGAAACGCTCATTTTTCACATAAGCCACTTTTCAGCGCTAAAACAGCCTCCAATCGCTCTGAAACGCTCATTTTTGACATAAGCCACTTTTCACCTTTAATGAATGAAATTCCAGGTAAAAACTCCTTTGCCATGAAGAAGATCCAAATTCAACCAGTTCAGGCTAGTAAACCTGTTTGAAAGACCTTTTTTCAGTGAAATGCAGCGTAGTGCAAAAACAGGCTGCTCTCGCTCTGAAACGCTCATTTTTCACATAAGCCACTTTTCAGCCTTATAGGCGACTGCACAGTGCAAAAACAGCCTCCTCTCGCTCTGAAACGCTCATTTTTCACATGAGCCACTTTTCAGCCTTAGGCGACTGTACAGTGCTAAAACAGCCTCCTATCGCTCTGAAACGCTCATTTTTGACACAAGCCACTTTTCAGCCTTAATGAATGAAATTCCAGGTAAAAACTCCTTTGCCATGAAGAAGATCCAAATTCAACCAGTTCAGGCTAGTAAACCTGTTTGAAAGACCTTTTTTCAGTGAAATGCAGCTTAGTGCAAAAACAGGCTGCTCTCGCTCTGAAACGCTCATTTTTCACATAAGCCACTTTTCAGCCTTATAGGCGACTGCACAGTGCAAAAACAGCCTCCTCTCGCTCTGAAACGCTCATTTTTCACATAAGCCACTTTTCAGCCTTAGGCCACTGTACAGTGCTAAAACAGCCTCCTATCGCTCTGAAACGCTCATTTTTGACACAAGCCACTTTTCAGCCTTAATGAATGAAATTCCAGGTAAAAACTCCTTTGCCATGAACAAGATCCAAATTCAACCAGTTCAGGCTAGTAAACCTGTTTGAAAGACCTTTTTTCAGTGAAATGCAGCTTAGTGCAAAAACAGGCTGCTCTCGCTCTGAAACGCTCATTTTTCACATAAGCCACTTTTCAGCGCTAAAACAGCCTCCAATCGCTCTGAAACGCTCATTTTTGACATAAGCCACTTTTCACCTTTAATGAATGAAATTCCAGGTAAAAACTCCTTTGCCATGAAGAAGATCCAAATTCAACCAGTTCAGGCTAGTAAACCTGTTTGAAAGACCTTTTTTCAGTGAAATGCAGCTTAGTGCAAAAACAGGCTGCTCTCGCTCTGAAACGCTCATTTTTCACATAAGCCACTTTTCAGCGCTAAAACAGCCTCCAATCGCTCTGAAACGCTCATTTTTCACATAAGCCACTTTTCAGCCTTATAGGCGACTGCACAGTGCAAAAACAGCCTCCTCTCGCTCTGAAACGCTCATTTTTCACATAAGCCACTTTTCAGCCTTAGGCGACTGTACAGTGCTAAAACAGCCTCCTATCGCTCTGAAACGCTCATTTTTGACATAAGCCACTTTTCAGCCTTAATGAATGAAATTCCAGGTAAAAACTCATTCAGGCTAGTAAACCTGTTTGAAAGACCTTTTTTCAGTGAAATGCAGCTTAGTGCAAAAACAGGCTGCTCTCGCTCTGAAACGCTCATTTTTCACATAAGCCACTTTTCAGCGCTAAAACAGCCTCCAATCGCTCTGAAACGCTCATTTTTGACATAAGCCACTTTTCACCTTTATTGAATGAAATTCCAGGTAAAAACTCCTTTGCCATGAAGAAGATCCAAATTCAACCAGTTCAGGCTAGTAAACCTGTTTGAAAGACCTTTTTTCAGTGAAATGCAGCTTAGTGCAAAAACAGGCTGCTCTCGCTCTGAAACGCTCATTTTTCACATAAGCCACTTTTCAGCGCTAAAACAGCCTCCTATCGCTCTGAAACGCTCATTTTTGACATAAGCCACTTTTCACCCTTAATGAATGAAATTCCAGGTAAAAACTCCTTTGCCATGAAGAAGATCCAAATTCAACCAGTTCAGGCTAGTAAACCTGTTTGAAAGACCTTTTTTCAGTGAAATGCAGCTTAGTGCAAAAACAAGCTGCTCTCGCTCTGAAACGCTCATTTTTCACATAAGCCACTTTTCACCCTTAATGAATGAAATTCCAGGTAAAAACTCCTTTGCCATGAAGAAGATACAAATTCAACCAGTTCAGGCTAGTAAACCTGTTTGAAAGACCTTTTTTCAGTGAAATGCAGCTTAGTGCAAAAACAGGCTGCTCTCGCTCTGAAACGCTCATTTTTCACATAAGCCACTTTTCAGCGCTAAAACAGCCTCCTATCGCTCTGAAACGCTCATTTTTGACATAAGCCACTTTTCACCTTTAATGAATGAAATTCCAGGTAAAAACTCCTTTGCCATGAAGAAGATCCAAATTCAACCAGTTCAGGCTAGTAAACCTGTTTGAAAGACCTTTTTTCAGTGAAATGCAGCTTAGTGCAAAAACAGGCTGCTCTCGCTCTGAAACGCTCATTTTTCACATAAGCCACTTTTCACCCTTAATGAATGAAATTCCAGGTAAAAACTCCTTTGCCATGAAGAAGATACAAATTCAACCAGTTCAGGCTAGTAAACCTGTTTGAAAGACCTTTTTTCAGTGAAATGCAGCTTAGTGCAAAAACAGGCTGCTCTCGCTCTGAAACGCTCATTTTTCACATAAGCCACTTTTCAGCCTTAGGCTAAAACAGCCTCCTATCGCTCTGAAACGCTCATTTTTGACATAAGCCACTTTTCACCCTTAATGAATGAAATTCCAGGTAAAAACTCCTTTGCCATGAAGAAGATACAAATTCAACCAGTTCAGGCTAGTAAACCTGTTTGAAAGACCTTTTTTCAGTGAAATGCAGCTTAGGCGACTGTACAGTGCTAAAACAGCCTCCTATCGATCTGAAACGCTCATTTTTCACATAAGCCACTTTTCACCCTTAATGAATGAAATTCCAGGTAAAAACTCCTTTGCCATGAAGAAGATCCAAATTCAACCAGTTCAGGCTAGTAAACCTGTTTGAAAGACCTTTTTTCAGTGAAATGCAGCTTAGGCGACTGTACAGTGCTAAAACAGCCTCCTATTGCTCTGAAACGCTCATTTTTGACATAACCCACTTTTCAGCCTCAATGAATTAAATTCCAGGTAAAAACTCCTTTGCCATGAAGAAGATCCAAATTCAACCAGTTCAGGCTAGTAAACCTGGTTGAAAGACCTTTTTTCAGTGAAATGCAGCTTAGTGCAAAAACAGGCTGCTCTCGCTCTGAAACGCTCATTTTTCACATAAGCCACTTTTCAGCCTTAGGCGACTGTACAGTGCTAAAACAGCCTCCTATCGCTCTGAAACGCTTATTTTTGACATAAGCCACTTTTCACCCTTAATGAATGAAATTCCAGGTAAAAACTCCTTTGCCATGAAGAAGATCCAAATTCAACCAGTTCAGGCTAGAAAACCTGTTTGAAAGACCTTTTTTCAGTGAAATGCAGCTTAGGCGACTGTACAGTGCTAAAACAGGCTCCTCTCGCTCTGAAACGCTCATTTTTGACATAAGCCACTTTTCACCCTTAATGACTTACATTCCAGGTAAAAACTCCTTTGCCATGAAGAAGATCCAAATTGTCGGGGTTCGATACTTTGAAACGCTGGTTTGGAAAGATGATGGCCCAGTCGGCAAACTTTAGTTTGGTGATTTTCTTTTTATTACACCAACAACCCAAAGACAAAAATACCCACAGGTGGCAAAGCAACAAAAAAAACGCAGGAATATTTACAATATGACAGAGTAAAAAAAATATTTACAAGGAACAGGCAGCAACTGTCATCCACATGCCACTCAGCCGAATCCTTCCTTCAAGTGAGCCGAGCTCTCTTTAAATACCCCCTTGGCCCCTCCCCCGGGCAAACCAATTAACAAAACACAGGGGTTAAGAAACATAAACTGGGAAACAACCCAGATAGCAAAATTCTTTTGGCCCATATCTGGCCCACACCTGACATGTTCATCCGGTCCACATACCGCATGGAATGATGTCACTTGGGAGGTCCGCTCCTGTTTGCCAAAAGTGGGCCACAACCAAGCCATCACAATGCCAGATGTCAACCAAAAACAGGCCAAATAAACCAGCAATCAACCGAATGTGGGCCACTGTACACTTTTATTCTGGCCCAAGTACGGCATGGGAAGATGGCACAAGGGTGGTCCACAGTTGTTTGCCAGAAGTGGGCCACAACCAAACCAACACAGTGCCAAATGTCAGCCGACACGCAATAAACCAGCACTCACCCAAATGTGGGCCACCACTGTACATTTTTATTCTGGCCCACATCCCACATGGAATGATGGCACATGAGTGGTCCACAGCTGTTTGCTAGAAGTGGGCCACAACCAAACCAACACAGTGCCAAATGTCAGCCATGACCAAATAAACCAGCACTCACCCAAATGTGGGCCACCACTGTACATTTTTATTCTGGCCCATATACCACTTGGAATGATGGCACAAATGTGGTCCACAGTTGTTTGCCAGAAGTGGGCCACAACCAAACCAACACAGTGCCAAGTGTCAGCCAAAAATAGACCAAATAAACCAGCACTCACCCAAATTTGGGCCACTATGCATTTTTATTCTGACCCACCTACCACATGGAATGACATGAGTGGTCCACACTTGTTTCTCACATATGACCCACAGCCTAGTCATAATGCTACATATTAACCAAGAGCTGAATACATCAGAACTGGTTTACAGTCTATGATCTTGTCTAGCCTGTACACATTGGAGTCACAACCAAACCATGACAAAGTTCTATGTCAAATATGAACACATCATATAAATAAACCAGAACTGGTCTGAATTTGTGGCTACTGTACATGTCATTATGGTACCTCCAGATACTGTGTTAAATGGTGGCAATGGTCCAGTCTTGTTGGTCTCAGTCAAAGATGAAGATACCTACTGAAGAATTGAAGAAAAAAACAGACACGAGAAACAACTTCTGAACAGTAGAGAACTATTTTATTTTTTTAACATGTGCCACAAACAACAACACAACACAAACAAAACAAACATGAAGATGAACATGAAAATTCTGACTGCGGAACACTGTTGCGGAACACGCTCACTCATGGCCCCACCATTGTCTCCTCTTCATCTGGCCCTTTAAGAAATGCACAAAAGAACATATTTTGTTGACTCAGTAAAGCAGTACTGTGGTTACTGTATATGGTTGCAGTGCAAAACACAAAACCTTATCAGGAGACCAAACAAAAAAGGCCCTGTAAAGTGATATAAAGTTATACAATATTGTGTTCATCAAACACTCTGACAAACTTCACATTTAACCTGAAGTTACAGTAATAAAACATAATGTATATTTGAGTTTGTCTTCATGTTAAAGGGGAATAGTGCACAGCCATTTGATTTTTTGCTATTTTGCTAACCTTTCCTCAGCATTTGTTGGTTCACTGAAGCCAGCCATAATGCAATTAATGGAGCATATCATATACATGTTGCAATGTGTGTATTTGTGTGGTTCTATCCTTTCATAAAAAGATAATGGATACAGGGTGTTTTGGTGTGTCATGATGCTGCCAGCACGAGAGCTGGGATACTGGGTCGGAGGGTCTGATCTTACAAGGTTGGTTTTCAGCCAAGTGACGCTAGGTGGAAGGCAGAGAGCCTCCATTCTCCCTGGAACAAGCCAGCAACATTACTCTGGAGCTGTTTCATTAAAGCATAAGTAAGCGGAATGTTTGTGTTAATATAAGTCTTATATAGTTATATCTTCCGACAGCAATCACTTATATAGAGTGTTTGGTCCGAAACACGGGTCTGTCAGTCACCCTGCTCTGCTGTAAGCCGAGGAGAAAACTTTCCTTGTATCCTACAACCTTTATCCAATGAGGAGAGAGAACGGCATAAAGGGGCGGTCCTCTCTGTGTGTGCAGCCAAGGGATGCACGCGCATGTGTTGACGTAGGGAAGAGGGCGGGGACTGCTAACTCCATCCGCTGACAGGAAGTTAGCCAAAACGACCGGATCGCTTACTTCTGCTTTAAGTAAAAAGTAGGTAAAAATCTTGAATATTTCCTCTTTAATGACTCTCCATGGGGACCCCCAAGATAGCTGTCAGTCTGGTGGTGCGTAATAGGTATCCACAAAACTGGACATTTACTGGACCAGAGGTCTGTGTGCTATGGCACGGTGCTCTGGCGGAACACTGGGGCCATACTCAGATCTAAAAGCCCTCACAAGAGGAGAGAGTTGGGATAAAAGTTGAGGTGAGGTCTCTCTGTCCTGGTTTATTCTTTATATATTATGCCAAGGTAAGTATTATATTCCATTGCAACATGGCTGAGGCTCTCAGTTGGAAGCAACTCCATCCTACATATTAAACCTATCACATATCAAGTCTGAGATGACAATGAGTCAGCTAGCCTCACTCACACAATCGCTGTGTAGTTACATCAGACCTGCCCACATGGTGGAGCTGAAGACCATGAATGCAGCAGTAAAGGGAAAAGTTTGAGGTTAGATAAGACCACATCTTAAGACTCAAAACTTCATCCACTCATGTTAACATTAGAAGTATGTTTTTGTGTTTGATAGGGGGTTCTTTCATTCCAGCTCAATTTAGCAGGGAGATGGCATGTAATATTAATATATTTAAAAATATATTTCAGCTGTTGCTTCATATTCATTAATTTATTTTGTAGATAGAATATTATACTAAAGTTAAATACAGTTTTCATTAAAGATGTGTTTCTAACTGAAATGTGATTTCCCTACTTTTCAGACCCATGTACTGGCTTTTAAGAAAGGCAATGGGTGACAATTCCAGTTACAGTTTACATTACTGTCCCACCACTGCCAAGTGAAATCTTTACATTTACAAGAAAATGGCTATGCTTGCTGCATGGTGGCTGAACAAGCTTCTAATTCCTAAGTGACCATAGCGGAAAAAATGGCAAAAATCACAACACTGCCTTTTTTAATTGTATTTGCTCATTTAGAATTGGGGAGATTTGTTCTGTACTTTGCGCTCGTTTTTTTTTTACATATGCTGACAGCTTCATCTTGATTTCTGCTGTAGAACAGTATCACACATATATTGCAAAATAGGTATTGTAGCTGACTTACGTGCGAGCTGTGTGGCACGCCTTTTCTCCTCTCTCTCTCTCCTCCCACCATCCCTGTCTCCAGCGAGATGAAGCCACCTTTTTATATAAGCCTCCACCTCCTGGTCTGTTGCAGTGGCCGTCAATTGATTGTTTCTGACCGTTCCTAAAAATTGAGAAAACTGTAAAGCTTTGGATAGATTGCACACAATGGTGAGAAATGGCTAACTGCATGACATGCTATATCCTGCCCATAGTTGGGCAGCAATGAATGTAGTTTGAAAACAGTCTAGCCATGACCAGCCAATTACTAAAATTGTAGGAGGAAAACTCTCGCCTTCAGCTGACGAACTGATTGCAGACTGGTGCATCTTAGAGCAGGGGGCAGATAAATAGCTGGAGAAGATGGTGAAGCACATAGTTTTAGATATTTTTATTATGGTGCAGGTTGCTGACATTTCGGCACAGAGTATGTCTTCTTCAAAGCAAACAGAGCAATTTAAGAATGGCAGCTTTAAACTGGTGCCTTATAAAATGTGATTGGGTGTATATGTTGTTGTATTATAAGTATTTTATAACGAGTATTAGACTATCAGCATTTTTAATTAATTGTATTACTTAAAGCTATGGTCTAAGGTCTGAAAGACGACGAGAAGCCGCCATTAGCAGCACCGTGGAGAGCTCCAGAGCTGGAGGGAGACTCGTCGCTCTGGGCGACCCAGCACAGGGTGCTGTATGTGGGGGAGAGGAGTAGGAAGACCGGGGCCTGTAGCTCCGCGGCGCCGTAGTTCGCAGAGCGACCCCGCTCAGGTTGCCGCTGCGGCTAGAAGCGGCTGTGTGTTGGGGAGAGGATCAGGGAGACTCGACGCGGCACCGGTACCAGTAATAACGGCAGCAACACATTCTGTGCTTCTGTACTGTGCTTCTCTGAATCCTAGTGGGGCTTTCAGCGGCATGTGTTTAAACATGTACCCTCTGACTGTTATAATCATATGGATGCTGTTATAATGTGTTGTGATTGAGATCCTGACCCACCAAACAGCCTGGAAAGTGACAAAGTTACGTTTTTCGTACAAAATTACATAATCACCATCAGTAAACAGGACGCTGTCTGACTATTTCACTCGCGGGGAGGGATGCTGTTTTCTGGAGGGAAAGTTCACTGCCACAGAGATTTATTTTTCTTGTCTCACACAGAGTCGTTGAACATGGGTCGGCATGTTCTCTGACCACTTTGCCACCACTTCTCAACTGCCTGCTCTGCATTATAGTCCTCAACCTCAGGGAAATGCAATGATATACGGAGGAGGGAATTGAGCATTTTGTTTGAGAGTGAGCGTTTGACATTTTTTTTTTCACTGTCCCGTAATTGTCCCGGACAAAATATAAGTGTGTCCCAGCAGGAATTTTTATGGTCCCCGCCGGGACATCGTTAATTTCGAGCCCTGCTGCCTGGTCATATTAACCTTGTATAAAAACTGAATGTTAACTAGCTAACATTTTTCGCAGCACTGGCAACCTGACAAAACAATGTGAAGTTCCAACAATAAGAGCTGAATGTTTCCCACAGAAATTCATTCATTTATTTTTCGTTCAGGGACTCACCTCACCGTGACTTCTCTCCTCGATCTCCGGCTCGCGCACTTTTTGCTCCCTTGCTCCCTTTCGTCAATTCGAATATGATGCATTCAAAAGACTCGTAATTTGGAAAACTCCAACTTAAAGCGGAAAAAAACATAACGGAAAGTAGAGTTTGAATAAAGATACGATCCTTACAGACTTAATAGCGTTGACTTAATAAAAAAAAAAAAAAAAAAAAAAAACACTGTCACTGTGGGTGATATGTTCAGGTAAATGTAGGTCAATACATTTTCCAATGTCGACCTGCCAGTCATTTTCTATGTGACACAGAGAGCAGGTGGGAGCGGTTTCTGTTCACAAATGAACTGTCACTCTTGGCCTAGGCTATGCTCTTATTGGCACACTCGGTCAAGGAATGTACAGTATGTTGTGAATTTAATGAATTGAATTGAATTTATTTATTTAAAACAGGGACAATGCACAAAAAAACATTAATCTTGTAAGACAAGAAGAGATGCTTTGAGCCAGGTTATAGTTCCGCCTGTAGTCCCTGGGCAGGTAAAGTTAAAGCAGATACAGTATTAAAATCATTGAAATATGAGTGACATGATGACCATAATATTTTAAAAATAGACAGAATACACTAGTAAAAGCAGGGAACAAGAGCACCAAATCATGAAGTGCACAACAGCACATACTCTCTTACTCTTATCACACATTCAAACAGATAACAGTCCAACTATCCTCCTCTAATAACCACATTCATACACATATTAATAACCAGACACGTATACACACATGTAACTCAACAATGTGTGCAAACTCGCTTCCTCAGTAGCGCTTTGACAAGCATGAGAACATGTAGGGATTTGTACATACACTGAAAAAAGGAACATGTTGGATTAACTTAATTCAATGGTGGACATTGGTTGCACACAGATGTTTTGCTTTGGCAGCAACTTAAACAATTGAGTTAAATTAACACAAGTTATTCATGTTCAATAAACCTGTATATTTTGTGTTGATACAGTGTGATTAAAACATGTTTTGATAAAGTAATTTGAGCTCTTGGAACATTTAAATCCTTCACAATTTCATCACTTCATTTCAACACTATTCAATAACTTTTACTCCAATACTATTTGGTAGCGTAAATACTACACGTTATTTTCATTTTACATGTTCGTATTATAGTCTAGTGTCAATTACACAATTTTACAATGGAGGCCTAAAAACAGATTGTTTGTATTGTTCTCTGAAGATGGTTGCCTGTACCACTAGTAACCTTTCAAAATAAAATGTCTAATTTCACTGCAGTGACAGTAGGTAAAGAATTGAACTGACATTACTGTTCTACTGTAATACAAATCAACAGTGAACAAGTAATGTCAGTTTTTCAGTGTTTTACCGACTCAGCCACAGAATGGAAATTAGACCTTTTCTTTTGAAAAGGCTACAGGCAACCATCTTCGAAGAGAACAATACAAACATTATGTTCAAGGTCTCTATTGTCAAGATTAAATTAAATAACAATTGTAACTGTAAACAATTCGATTCAACTATAGAACTGATTTGAAATGCAAAAACGTTAGTTGCCATTGCCATTTCAACAATCATTTATTTTAATGCCTAATACCTTTCTATTAACTCTCTTAATCATTGACATTACCCATTTTTACCCCAATTAAAAACAGAAATGAACAGTTGCATGTCAAAGCCTTTATTCAAGAGCCATAGGATAAACAGCAATGACTGACCTCATTGTGACATCTTGGTTCAAAACAGAACAGTATCTTAGAAGTATTTAAAATTCCTTACTACAACTGAAACATCCCATGCTGTTGCTGATTGTTCACCTGGAAATTCAACCTCCAAAATGCAGGAGAGCAAGTGTGAGCTTTAATTGTCCTCCTACCTGGAGCTAACCGCCTCACGTGCACAACAACAGTGAGCTCTCCTTACTGGAACAGTTTTGTCTTTAAGCTTTGGGCTTTCCTCGAGAGTTGAGCCACATCCAACTCCATTACCACCTTTTGAATCACTTCAAAAGTATAGCGGAGCTGTGACGGATACCTCATGTTCAAAGAGTAAAAAAGTCCAAACAGCACTGAAAAAAGTGAAACCACTGTGTCATTCCTTTAAAGTGTATTTTTAAATTGGTCTAATGAAAAATTGTGCGTTCATGTTTAAACCTGATAATTTCAGTTTGCTTCAAAGCAAATGTCACTACCTGTGGACAAAATAAAAAAAAACACTTCTACTCAAATGGTATTTTCACTTCAAACCAAACGTTTTCCTGTCACGTGACCATTTGACGTCACGTCAGACCGCTCTTTTCGACGTTGAAGTCCGCCATTGTTGTTTCCTCGCATCAAGTGCGGACGGCAAGAGTGGACTGTCTGTCCTGTGTGGAAAACTCGTTAAAACAAGGTAAGAATTCAAAACTGTGCTGTTTTAGTGCAACACGCGCTTTCCGTGTACATTTATGGTCAGTGGCAGAGTGAACAACTGACATTATCTTAAAGACTGGCTTTGAATTTTGTGCACTACGCACATGCTAGCTAAACGAGGTCGGTTGCAGAAACATTAGCAACAACTACGTAGTTCTCGTTGCCTGTGTTTAACAAGTGCGAAGCTAATGTTGTTAATATTATTGTGAAGTCGCGTTATGAAAGAATAAGCTAAATTATTGTGATAAGGCTTGAATGAGGACAACTAGAAATGGGAGCCACTTTTTTTTTTCTCAGGTGGGCTGCAGTCACGTCCACACTTCGCAGACACACGTAGTGCTGTATCTGCAGCCGAGTGAGAGGCGAAGACCGTGAAACTCCAGTCCGCGGTGTAGGGTAAGTTGTGATAATACTTGAATATGGTAAACTAGAAAAGGGAGTGGGTCTACCCGGCCACGTTTAGCAAGTATGCTACAGGATGGAAGGAAAAAAAAAAAAAAAAAAAAAAAATCACGAAAATCACCCTCAATGTCGAAATGTTTTGTCAAACGCCACAAGCGATAAATCTAGGGACTTTAACTGGTGTCCTTGGAGACTTTTGTGGTGTTTGGAGACACTGACTTTAAAGCAGGTATTGCTCTGCAGCAGCCACATCACCAGACAGATTTCAGTGCAGTGCCCCAGAATTGATCTGCAGTGCCCCAGTAAAGATTTGACCAGTAAAAAAATTAACTTCAGAGTTTTAAGTCTACATAGCATAGGCTACGGAATGAGCACATAGCTACTTAATATAATTGCTACTCTATTCACTCCACATACACAATGTGCACATGGCTACTTAATATGGTAATTTATTCACGTGTAGCGACTTCTGAGTCAGAGAGAGAGAGAGAGAGAGAGAGAGAGAGAGGCACGCTGTGAAGCAGCTGCATGAGGTACTAACGTTAGCCGACAACAACTTGCTAAATATATTATTTTGATTTCGATTTGACTAAAACAGTATTACTCCTGATGGATATCAGAAAGTTATTCGCTCAGCAGGGATAAAGCAGCAAGGAGGAATGAGAGAGGTAAGTCCTAGCTAGCTAGGCAACATATCTGTGTCGATGCTAAGTTAGCTGACTGATTCCTTGTATCAAAACAACCGTATTAATTTGCTGTACAGATAGTGACTTTTGTTAGATAAGGATGGGAAAACCAAAGTGGTGACAGCTGTCAGTCAGACCCTGGAGGGATTTCCAGTGAGTTTATGAAACAGTTGTAACTGTGGCATAATGTTGGTTCTGGTCAGCTGGTTCTGGTCAGGACCTCAGCATCAATGATAACTTTGAGTAAGCTTGTGTTAGTTGACAGATATGGCCTAGGGATACTATACAGTGGTTATCAAATGGTCTATCTTCAGGAAGACATTTTTTTTTTCTTAATCATCAAGTCGTGACCCAAATTTTTAAAACATTCAAATTTATTTCACAGAAAAATAGCGCAGTAATATGGACTTGTCTTGTTAGTCGGTTTGCCTTTGGCTAAAATACTCTTGTTTTGTCACTAGAAAAATGGCTAAAGCTAAAGCATCTGGTTTTGTTGCCACATTGCCATAAATGGAAATGGAAATAATATCAAAGAACCCAGAGATGTAGGGGTACTTTATTTTTTGTTTTACTTTTGTAAATGTTCAAGATGATTACTTCAATTTGCAGATGATTTGCAGATCGACATATTTGTGTGAGGCAGGATTCTCAAAAATGACTGCACTCAAAACAAAATACTGCAAACGTGCACAAATCGAGGATGATTTGAGGCTATGTTTGTCACACATTGAGCCAAGAATTGAGGATTGCAGGCTCAGGTCTCACATAACACCCCCCCCTGATTGTTTATGAATGGGACATATTTGAAGCCATGTTTTTCCCCCCAAAAAATAAAATAGTGTGCAGAGTAAATAAATTGTGACCCAGTATCAAAGGATCCACAGAAGAGGAAGGGTTTATAATTACATTCTCTCATCTGTCAGTATAATCCAGTATAGTACAATACCAGAATGCCTAAGGTCTAATAAATTGGAGTCTGTAGTGACAATCATGGACAATACTAACTGTCCCAACAAAAAACTAAATGTGAAATCTTCCATTTCTGTTACAGGTTTGCTCCTGAAAAGATTGCAGTTGGTAAGTCCGTAAATGAACAACTGTGGAAATTATTTTAATGGATGTTTAAGTGACATTAGTGTCATTGACATTTTTTTATTTGTTATATTTCCCTAATTGCAAACAGAAATAACTTCAGTTTCATCAGACAATAACAATAAAAAGGAAAACAATTTAATACAGCTTTAAATAATGTTAAAAAGGGAAGTAAAAATGTTTAAGTTAAAAGATTGATTGCAGCTATTGTGGCAAGAAATAAATCATAGTTTTTTGTGTCTCATACACTATGGCCATGCACTTATGCCAGCTGTTGAATTAGCTATAGTGGTGTCTGCAGATTTTCAGGATGGTGTGATTAATTCATAAGATTTACATTTCAATACTAGTTTTAAAATACTCTGAATTAATATAATGAAATGAATAACTACTAGCTTTTAGGGGTGCTGCTTTCCTTCTTAGGAAGTAACTTGATAAACAACTGCTTTGTTAGATTAAATGCAAATGAACCATCTACCATGTGGCATTTTACTAATTGCATTAAGTGTTAAATGGGTAAGGTGGGTCTTCTTTTTCTTTTCTAGTCTTCCAATGAATGTGGAAATGCAAAGACTGTGGCGCCTGTGTCTCACGAAGATCTGAGCTTCTTAAACATTACAAGCTTGAGCACAGACATTATGGACGCCACCACTCCTACCCATGCATCCATTTAAACTGCCCATGTACCTGCAAAACTTGGAAGGCACTTTTGACCCACTTGTCAAGATCTCATCAGCCATCATCACAAACTGAAACTGACTTGACCACATTTAAATGTCTCTTATGCCACATCAATGAACGTTCAACTTTAACAGACTATTTTCAACATATAGCTCAGCATCTGAAAAACAGTGAAACAGTTGATTGTGTGTTTAAGGGTTGTTCGTACAGAACAAATATTTATGGTTCATTTAGAACTCACAGAAGCAGAAATCATAAGAATTACACAGTAAATGACTTAAAGCCTGAAATACTTGTGAAACAGGGGTCAAGCGGAGGTCTTTCAGTCGAAATCCATGACAGTGTCCAGATTGATATTGAGCCCTCAGACGTAAATAGAGAGGACCTGGATGATTCAAGTTTTGATGTAAATGATTTGGCTACTTCAACCACGATTCCTGGCCTCCTTGGACAAGCACCACAGCAAGCTGATTGAGATCATCAGGAACAAGGGAGGAGCTGTCAGGGAGAAGACCCGGGATGTGCTTAAAGTTCTTGATCAGGTGTATACTTACTGTAATACTGCAAAACTCACCTTACATCACATAAATAGTAACATTGTAAATAGAAGCAATTGTGTTATTGTCTCATATTGTCATCACATTTGATTGTGGAGTTGGATTACATGTTGTAAGAAGCACAATGTGCATCTTGACGTTTGCGCAAATCCATTTGTTTGATTACTGGACAATTACTGTAAGTCTAAGTTCCCATTGATGCATTTTCATGTTTGCATCTTCAGTCAAGTTGCACAGTTCAACAGTATGAATTTTTATTGTTTATGTTTGCACTTACCTAGAGCCTTGATGTAAGCCTAAGGAGAGAGTGTCTGCTGAAGTGCCTCATCCCTTACCTTGGGGAAGATGTACAAAAACTCATCAAGGAGTTTCTGGTAAGAAGTTTTGCATTATTCTATTAAGCTTTAGACAATCCTAACTGAAGTATCAACAAATATTAGTCAAAAAGGTGAGTTATAAGGTCCAAAAGCGCCATCTGCTGGTCAGCAAACAAGTGCTCTCAAAGTGCACATCTGCTCCCAGTAACCCGTTACGCAAATACCGCCATTTTTGACATCGCGCAATGCATTGTGGGTATGCACCGATGCACTCTGGGATTGAAAGTGTCCAAACAACACTGCAGCACCGTGCTCCGCGGCTCTGACAGACGGGCCACGGCCGCAATGGACACAGAAGATAACTTTAGTAATATGACGGTTAGTCATAAATGTAAACGGAATAAAAATAAAACTAGTGAAACTAGTAAATCATCTTGGAGCTCGAGCGTTTATAAGAACCAGGCGCACATTTGCAACAGGCTACTTATTTTTGCACTGACCAGCACCCATTATGCACAGAACAAGGAGGTCACTGCAGGAACACTGGAACAAAACTACTTTTCCCCCCCGACATATCTACTAAGTATGGTACTTCTTTATTCACCTGACACTCAGAGTATCACAAGAACACCCTTCCAAAGGAAAATATCTATAATCACAGGCAGAAACTATGAGTAACTGTCCACTAAAACTTTGCTACAGATGAGAGAAAAAGTCTTTTGGTCTTCTGCTGTATGATTAAATCACTCCCTGCTACACAAAAGGGAGACAAACTTGTGTGCATACATACAGAGTAGCCTTTTATACAATAAATGTCTTGTCTTTTGTCAGGTTGGTGAGAAGGATGACGCCGAAAGAGAGCTCCAACAGTGCACAATGGCTGTGTTTGTCATCAGAGAGGAGGAGGATCCATTGCAGCCACCACGTGACGTAGGCATCATCATAGAAGGTGTGGAGGTGCTTAATGAACTGCCATCAGTTGCACATGGTTGTGCCCTCTTATTTGGCTTCATATATGCTCTAAACTTGAGCTATCCAGGTGAGCTCAAACACACTTTCGATGCACTGCAGAAAATATTCATGGAGATAGAGCCAAAGAAAATGACACGCAGAGTGTGCAGTCTCAGTGTCAAGCTCTAAATATGGGGTTGCTCAAAGAAAGACATTTGGATACAGGATGTTGATCTGTTTTAAGTGCTTGTGTTCAAATACATCCCAGGATAATGTTAGGGGTCCTTATAAATAAGAGAAAAAACAGCTTTGATTCAAAACAGGCTTTAATTTCTGGTATTCTCTGTTAACAGAATTCTTTCTGTTGTAGAAATATTGTGGCACTGATATTAACATTGAAATGTGAATGATGCTAAATTCAGAATGATCAGCAAGAGCACTAGTAATGGCTCCTTTTTTTTTCTTGAACTGCCGTTGTTCATAATTGCATCCATAGCAACTGTGTGTATCCTTGGTTTATTTTTTTTGTGACTTCCTTGCATTTATAATGGTTCAAAAGAATGATATTCATACCTTTTTGTCAAAGGATAGCAAAGATTTTATTAGATAGACTGTTAAACTCTATCTCTGTTAAGTCTAAACTTAATGGCTGTTCCCTTTCATCTCAAGTTTTAAAGAAGAGTACAACCAGTTATACATGTTAAGATACGCATGTTAATTGATGTTTTACAAGTTTTGTTTTTTATGTGTAAAACGCATACTTTCCTGGCTGCTGATTGTGAGTTTGAGGTGATGCCTATTTCAAAGTCATCAAAAATAAATGGTCTTTTGAAGAGAATTTTCCTGTTTTTAAGTTTTCTCTTAAGTTAATCAGTGCAGTGAATTCTAGTCCTATATTATAGAGAATTACATTTTGTTTATGGTGATATATCAGTTTTTAAAAAGGCAAAAAACATCATTGTATATCTAAGTAAGTAATACTTTGGCTTGTGACTAAAGAAAATATATTGTTTATGGATAATTAAAAAAATACTTTGGACTGAATCAGACATTTAACTTGAGAAAAATTAAAAAAATTGCGTGTAACAGAATTACAGCAATTCAATTAGTTTTATCCAAAGTAAATTTAATAATTGGATGTAATGGTAAATATTAGGTTTTCCCAAATTAAAAAAATAAGTTGTAAAAGAGTAAAAAAAATAGTTTATGGTCTTGTAATGATTAATGTTTTTACTTTGATTGAAAGCAAATTTTTTGCTTTGTCTTAAAATACAAAATTAATTTACATTAAATCAAAATTTACGTGTTCAACCAAATCATAAATTTAATTTGTGAAAAACTAATAAATTTAGGTGTAACAAATTACAGTAATTTTTTTAAGTTGATCCAAAGTCTCACTTTTTTCAGTGAGGAAGGCTGTTGCAAGGGCTACATTATCCAGATCTTGAAGAACCACCACACCCTCGATGATGATGCCAACATCAGAAAAGTCATTGCCTGGCGTCTCTCTGGTGACATATTCCCACTGTCGTTTTCTCAATGGCACTCAGTGCAGTGGCCTCAGTCATGTCCTGGTTAAAGATAAAACATTTCTTGAAGCTTTTTAAAAATAAATAAATAAAATAAAAAAATTGATGCTTTTGAATGCAGCAATTCTAATGCAATAGTTTATTTAAACCCATGTAAGCAGCATAGCAGATTACTACAGCCAAAGATTGCCCTGCCATGCTGCCATTCATGGTCAATTTCTGAGAGAAAAAATAAAATACAGACATAACAAATTCCAGATCAAATGAAGAAGAGCCTTCAAGCTAATGTAAAGACTGAATTCTCGTCCTCATTTCTTCTGGAAGTTGTTTTCATGTTCCTGGATGATTTTTTATTATTAACCTTGATTTACTCCAGGGCTGTATCCCAGTCCCAATTCTGCCCTTGTCAGATGAGGGTCAGTGCAGTGTAAGAAGATGGTGGATTTTTCCTTCTTTCACTAGATTCACAAATTTGAAGTGTTTTCACACTAGTGTAATCCCTAATGTAAGAGAAACAATATTTTTTCACTCTGTGGCAGAGGGGTCAATATAGGTGGTTTTTCACTTTCATAATGGGGGATTATGGAGAAAAAATGGACTGTTTGGACCATTTGTTTTTAATCTCAGCACTGGAATCACTTTGCCAAGGTGATAAAGATGGCAAATGGACCTAAACGGTCCAAGTAGGATCACAGGGTTAACTGAATACGTTTGGAAATGTAGCAAAGCCACAATCTACTCACAAAACACCCACCATGTACTCCTGCACCAAGACGTCGGGATTCTCATTCAGATAGATGCAGAGTCCTTTAATGAGGGACTCCCTTCCGACATCAATGTCATCCTTAAGAATTATAACAAAGACAATAGAGATATTTGAACTCAAATTTTCAGTAGCACAGAAGAAAGTGATCAAAGACAAAAACTCTGACTTTTTTAAACAGTCAGCATGTGACACCAGTATCTAAAAACCAACAGTAAAACTACCTGTTTGGACCTGACCTTTATGGACTGGACGTTATATAATCTCCGGAGATGATATAAAAAAAGATACATTTCTCATAGTGCAGTGCAGTGACAGTGAATGCATGATAAAAATGACTGGGTCCTTTCAGTGGAATCAGTACTCACAGGTTCTCACATGAACACCATATCTATGACACAACTAGTCAGGGCATCATTTTTTAAATTACCTCCATTGCATCAAAAAGAGCTGGCCATCTCTCTTGTACATTGCTGATCATGGGAGCATCACAAAAAAAACATAAAAGCTGCTGCCAAACTGTGCTCGATTACATCTGGGTGGTCATTTAGAACACCAGTACTGCTACCTGGTTGAGCATCCTCACCAATGTCATCATCATCGTATTTGAAGCAGATTCTGGGGAAGCGAGGGTGGCTGATACTACAATTCCTGGTTTAAAATCTTTTAGTGAAAAAGACCTGTGTTTTCTGCTCTTGTGGGATTTAAAAGATCCTAAGATGTTTGTTTGAAATTTGCAATCCAAGAACATGCACGTTACAACCTCATTTATCTTCAAATGTGCATTAACGTGAGTCCAGTAATCCCTCTCAGACACAAGATCCTTACAAGGACACAAATGGCAACTAAATGTACATTTCTCTGACTGATGACGACTAGTTTTAATAACATCTATTCAAATGAATTAACAATGCATTCCACGTTCTAAAAGTGCATGGGCAGCTTGCATGCACACATGGAATACGATTGTTATTCCCATAATGTCTATGTCTGACTCGATAGTACTTCAGAATATGGGACCTACTTGGAAAAACTGAAGGGCAGGTCTTGCATTGCCACATTCACTCTGTCACTGGAACACTTCTAGCACCATTCACTGTGGAAGTAAAAACAAAGAAGGATTAAAGGTAGGGTTGGAGATCCTGGAAAAACAGTTTGAGCAGGACACATTTTAAAAATACACAGACAAAAGTCCAAGCCTAAATTAAGGCTTTAGCTAAATTAATTACATTAATCACCTGTCTGACAATATATACAGGTAAAAGTTGAACCTATGACAGAGTTGTCGTATAAGATACCACAGATGTATTAATGAGGTGGCCAGTGTCTGTGTATGCATGTGCTGAGGGATTCATTAAAATCTGTAATGCATTAACTACTACTAATTACTACTAATTACGGTAATAATAAGAGCAAATACAACATCCTGGTCTCACCACAAAAACTTGAGCCCATGATCCATCAGCTGACTCCAGGTGATATGCAGACTTGAGTTTGCATTATGAGGCATTATCTAGGCATTATGAAAACTGTATTTTAATAAACATACATTAGATGTACTCTCACCGGCAACTTTATTTAGGTACACTGCATAAACCATTGTAAAATATCAAATAATTAATGTGATTCTTCTCTGATGAGAACAGAGACTAATCATGTTCCATGTTCAAACACTGGGCTGACTGTGCAAAGCCAGCAGCTTGTATCCAAGAAAAAGTTAAGTTGCCATTATGAACATTAGGCAGTGGCAGGCCATGGCTACGTGATTATTGCTACCACTGCTCAGACAGAGCAGACGCACACCAGTTAATGTGTCCTTTTTTGTTTGAATTTCCTCTCCTTCTGCTCATGTTCTCATTACACGGTGTTTGGGGGGAGGGGGGTCGCTAACTTAATGCCGCTGATGACATTAGCTTTGTCATCAGCGGTGTTAGCTAGTGTGTTAGCTAGTTAACACAATGTAACTGAACAGTCAGTTGGCAAACCAATTCAAACAGAAGACTAAGGAGCGCCGCAAAGTTAAGTTGAATGTAACATGGACGGCTCCCGCTCAAAAAACAAATTCAAATAAAACATAGTGATAAAATAGCGCGAGCAAATAAGCTCATGGGACTTTACCGAACTCACTTAGTTCAACGTTAACGTTACGTAGTGACTCTCAAGACATTAAACTACATTTGGCTGAGATTTCGACAATATTTAATCAGAAAATCCAGACTTACCGACCGAATCGTGGCGTGGCGTGGCGGACCGTACGGCGAGCTCTTGGACGTGACTGTAAAGTGCGCAAGACGAAATCGCGTGCGGTATCGCGATAATTAACATCGCTACTTTATTGACTCACTTCATCCCAACATGATCTGAACAAATTAATGTACCCTCTCTGCATATTATGTAGTTTCTACACTATATAGTTACGTTTAACTTTAAAACATGAGGCAATTGTGTTCAATACACCCAAGATGCTGACATAAATCCAAGAGTTGGCCAGTCTCCTTTTTTCAGTGTAGAATAAGTTCTGGAAGGACATTCCATTGGCCACACATGAAAATGCATATACTCAAATCAGAGAAAACACAGAATTGTTGGTCAATATATATATATTTTTATAAATTAACTTTCATCAACAAACAACAAATTCATCACAGTCAGCATATTATTTATACTGACAGATAATATTGCACTAAGAGAAGAACAAGTTAAACTTGACTATGCCTACTGTATGTAATTCCTGCTGGTATCAGACGGATAACAACTCTCAGAATTCACCATCCGCTTGTTGTGTTAACTTTTTTCTCTCAGATTTTTATGAACGGTTTTGTTTCTCTTTGTATCATGGGTGCAACATCCGGGCTTGCCATGGGGATGTGTTGTTCATGATAGACATTAGCTTGGATAAAATTCTCACCTCCATAGTGGAGAACACAATTAAGGCAGTTCAGGCCTAAAAGTCTTCAGTCCTCTAACTGCTTCAAGCTCCAGCAAAGAAGCTGGACGGGGGCTCCATTAGTGGCGAGCTTCTTCCAGAATGAGTGAAGGATCAATATTGCAGGTCGTTCATGCTGCAACATTGCCAATCATGCCCATCATGGAACATTTCCACCGAAAAAGGAATATCTACTTGCACTTTGCACTTTGGATTCCTTGTTTTTTCCCCTGTCCGAGACTAAGGCTCGTTGACTCTTTTGTTGCTACTTTATTTCTGTTGGACTTTGATTACCTGTTTATTTACCTCTTTCTAAAATAATAAACTGTTCCATTTGAGTCTGCATTTGGGTCCTGTTATCCCCTATACCCTGAATAGTGGACAGCGGTTCAATGAGAGAAGCAAACTAACTTAACTTAACTTGTCTTGTCTTTTCTTGTCCTGGCACATTTGTACTTCACAAAGTATGGACCCCACAATGTTACTGAACCATATGTGGGCCACTTTAGGCTCACATCCAGATTAGTCGATGCTAACTTGCCGTCTTTCGGCCAAAAATGGCCCAAATGTGTTTCAACAAAGGTGGGCCACCTGTGTGGAACCACATGTGGGCCACTTTAGGCTCACATCCAGATTAGTCGATGCTAACTTGTCGTCTTTCAGCCAAAACTGGCCCAAATGTGTTTCAATAAAGGTGGGCCACGTGTGTGGAGCCATAAGTGGGCCACTTTAGGCTCACATCCAGATTAGTCGATGCTTACTTACCGTCTTTCGGCCAAAACTGGCCCAATTGTGTTTGAGCAAAGGTGGGCCACATGCGTTTTCTCATAAGTGGGCCACATAGGCTCACATCCAGATTAGTCGATGCTAATTTGCTGTCTTTCGGCCAAAACTGGCCCAATTGTGTTTCAGCAAAGGTGGGCCACTTGCGTTTTGTCATATGTGGGCCACTTTAGGCTCACATCCAGATTAGTCGATGCTAATTTGCCGTCTTTCGGCCAAAACTGGCCCAAATGTGTTTCAACAAAGGTGGGCCACGTGTGCTAAACCATATGTGGGCCACTTTAGGCTCACATCCAGATTAGTCGATGCTAATTTGCCGTCTTTCGGCCAAAACTGGCCCAAATGTGTTTCAACAAAGGTGGGCCACTTGCGTTTTGTCATATGTGGGCCACTTTAGGCTCACATCCAGATTAGTCGATGCTAATTTGCCGTCTTTCGGCCAAAACTGGCCCAAATGTGTTTCAACAAAGGTGGGCCACGTGTGCTAAACCATATGTGGGCCACTTTAGGCTCACATCTAGATTAGTCGATGCTAATTTGCCGTCTTTCGGCCAAAACTGGCCCAAATGTGTTTCAACAAAGGTGGGCCACTTGTGTTTTCTCATATGTGGGCCACTTTAGGCTCACATCCAGATTAGTCGATGCTAATTTGCCGTCTTTCGGCCAAAACTGGCCCAAATGTGTTTCAACAAAGGTGGGCCACGTGTGCTAAACCACATGTGGGCCACTTTAGGCTCACATCCAGATTAGTCGATGCTTACTTGCCGTCTTTCGGCCAAAACTGGCCCAATTGTGTTTCAGCAAAGGTGGGCCACTTGTATTTTCTCATATGTTGGCCACTTTAGGCTCACATCCAGATTAGTCGATGCTAATTTGCCGTCTTTTGCCCAAAACTGGCCCAAATGTGTTTCAGCAAAGGTGGGCCACGTGTGCTGAACCATATGTGGCCCAGCCTTGGTTCACTTAAGGAATAACCATTCCCTACTCTGCCACGTATTTGCCAAAGATGGGCCATATCTGTTTTGTGATATAAGGGCCGAATGTAGCATTTACCACATGGGCCAGTTTAGGCTCACATCTGTTTTGTGCGGGCCAGAAGAATGCCTACAGTGCCGGATTGTTGCCTGAAGTGGCCCACATCCGTATGCTATCTGGGAAAGCACAAAACTAACAGAACCCCTTTAAATCTAACCCCAGTACTGTGGCACTAATAACCCCTCATATAGCTGTGCCACTTTTCCCACAGAACACATACATTAACAATATTTCAAAACAATTAACACACATAGTTTAGTTCATGGTCACCTGACCCATGGAAGCGCGCCACAGTGCGCTACTTATGACGTGGCCCGGAACTGCCTCGGTTCGGCCCGTGAACCCGAGACAGACCTCTGCAGCAACAGCAGGTGAGCGTGTGTGTAGGTGTGTGTGTATGTGTGTGTGTGTGTACGTGTCGCGTAGGCGCCGAGTGTGCACCCTCGACGACCCACGGAGGGGAGAACAGAGTTCAGGGTAAAAAGTTTATGTCACTGCTGGACCGCGAGATGCGGCCGGCGGGGAAACAGGTGATAAGGAGCTTGGCTCCGCCGGAACAATGAGGGCGCAGCGCGCCCCACCGGCACTCTCTGACAGAGAGAGCGCGCCGGTCAGGAAATGACGGGCGTTCAACAGCGCTCCGCCACATTATCCCCCTCCTCCCCGAGGTTGACGATGTGCGGCAACCTGGAGAGATAGTCTGCCACAACATTGGTCTTGCCCGCTCGGTGTCGGATCTGGAACTGGAACGGCTGGAGAGAGAGGTACCAGCGGGTGAGACGACTGTTGTGGTCTTTCATGGAGTTAATCCAGGTCAGAGCCCTGTGATCAGTCTCTAAGTCAAACTCTCTCCCCAGCAGGTAGTACCTCAAACTCTCCAGGGCCCATTTGATGGCCAGGCCCTCCTTCTCCACAGTGGAGTACCTGGTCTCCCGTGGCAGCAGCTTCCGGCTCAGGTACAGCACCGGTCGCTCGTCACCAGGCTCACCTTGGGCCAGGACTGCCCCCAGTCCCACCGCTGAGGCATCGGTCTGAACCAGGAACCGCTGGCTGAAGTCAGGGCTCCTCAGAACTGGCGAAGAGCACAAACAGGCCTTGAGAGCTTGGAACGCCGCCTCGCAGTCCTCGTTCCAGATGACCGGGTTCCTCTGGTCCTTCGCCGTCAGTGCTGTCAGAGGTGCTGCGAGGGTGGCGAACTGTGGGACGAACCTCCTGTACCAGCCGGCCAAGCCCAAGAAGGACCTCACCTCCTTCTTCGTGCGAGGGCGTGGGCAGCTATGGATGGCCTCGACCTTGTCCACCTGTGGTCGGACCTCCCCTCGTCCAAGCCGGTACCCCAAGTACTTCGCCTCCTCCCAGGCCCATTGACACTTGGCTGGATTCAGCGTCAGGCCTGCCTGCTGGATCTGGCCCAGGACTCGCTCCAGATCATGCAGGTGCTGCTCCCAGGTGGCACTGAAGATGACCACGTCATCGAGGTAGGTAGCACTGCAGTCCTCACACCTCCGCAGGACACGGTCCATCAGCCTCTGGAAAGTTGCTGGTGCTCCATGTAGGCCGAAGGGCATCACCGTGAACTGGAAGAGGCCAGCAGGTGTCTGGAACGCTGTGCAGGGACGACTGGACGCTTCCAGGGGTACCTGCCAGTACCCTTTACAGAGGTCCAGGGTGGTGATGAACCTAGCCCGACCAATCCTCTCCAGCAGGTCGTCGATCCGGGGCATCGGGTAGGCGTCGAACTCTGACATGGCGTTGACCTTCCTGAAGTCCATGCAGATGCGCAGGGAACCGTCCTTCTTCCCCACAATGACCACCGGGCTACACCACTCAGACTGCGACGGCTCGATCACCCCCAAGCGCTGCATCTCCTCCACCTCCTTCTGAAGTTTGGCCACCAGGTGCTGGGGCACCCGGTAGGCCCTCTGACGAACCGGCCCCTTGTCTTTCAGCCGGACCACATGCTCCACGAGGTCAGTCTTCCCCGGGTTGGCCGCGAAGAGCTTGGCGACCCGCTGGAACACCTGGCACAGCTGGCTGGACTGGGCGGCAGAGAGGTGCCCGAGAGCAGGCTCCGCAGACTGGCTCAGGTCGGCGAGGGTAGACTCCTCCTCCCCCGCGCTGTCCACCGCCGTCACCAGCAGAGACGCCACGGGAACCCGAGCCTCCCTCCACTCCTTCAGCAGGTTGACGTGGTAAACCTGCTTTGCCCTTTTCTTGTCCGGGTGGTGGATCTCGTAGGTCACCGGGCCCATCTTCCTGAGGACGGTGTACGGGCCCTGCCATTTGGCCAGCAGCTTGCTGTTGGAGGATGGCAGGAGGAGTAGGACCTTCTGGCCAGGCTGGAACTCTCTGTGCCTGGCCTGTCAGTCGTACCACGCCTTCTGGGTCTGCTTGGCCTCACGAAGGTTGACCTCGGCCTCGTCTCGGTACCTTGCCAACCGGTCCCTCATCTCCAGCACGAACTGGACCACACCACGGTCACTGGTGCCGGTTGCGGGAGACTCCCAGGTCTTCCGCAGCAGATCCAATGGCCCCTGTACCTCCCAGCCATACAGAAGCTCAAACGGGGAAAACCCTGTGGACGCTTGGGGAACCTCCCGGTAGGCGAAAAGCAGGTAGGGCAGCCACTGGTCCCAGTCTCTCCCAGTGTCGGCCACAAACTTCTGCAGCATCTTCTTCAGGGTCTGAATGAAGCGCTCTACCAGGCCGTCCGTCTGAGGGTGGTACGGGGTGGTCTTGATCGCCGAAATCCCCAGTGCCGACGGAAGAGCTGCAGGAGTCTGGAGGTGAAGTTGGTCCCCTGGTCTGTGATGATCTCGTCCGGTACACCAACCCTGGAAAACAACTGAACAAGACAACGCAGAACAGCAGGAGCAGTGACCGTGCGCAGGGGGAAAGCCTCTGGGAACCGTGTTGCGTAGTCACAGAGCACCAGGATGTACTGGTGCCCCCCACTGCTCTTCACCAATGGGCCCACAATGTCCATGGCCACACGCCTAAACGGAGTGGAGATCATGGGCAGGGGTTGTAGGTAGGCTCGGTCGGACTGGCAGACATAGCAAGTTTTCTGACAGGTGGGACAGGTTTTGCAGAAGGTTTGCACATCAACATACATGGAAGGCCAATAGAACCTGGGGGATATGCGCAAATAGGTTTTGTTGCGGCCAAGATGACCTGCCCAAGGCAAGGTGTGTGCCAGGTGCATTATCATCGGCCGGCATGACACAGGAACCACAAGGCGTTTGACCCCCTCCGCCACTGCATACAAAACATCACTGTCAACAACAAAACATTCTTTCTCCCCTTTTGACATATCCAGCCCCCCAACCACCTTGGCGAACAAGGACTTCAGAGTCCCATCCTCCCTTTGCAGGGCCCCAATGTCCTCTGGCACCTCCCACATGCCCTTTGCCAGTCCCTTTGCACAGTCCGGCTCCCGGGACTTCAGCCCCTTTTCAAACCGCCGCTGGCGGCGAGACTTCCTGGGCCCCTTCATGGGCCCCTCAAACAAACTGCTGTCCAGGGTTGAAAAGAGTTCTGGATCGGGCCCCTTTTTCGGCCCTGGGTCGGCTGTCACCCCCGCCCTGGCCTGGGTGCGGGTGATCACATAACCGGACAAACCCTTCCCCAGGTCACTGTCTTTGGGGCCGGCCTCCAGCAGCACGTCCAGCAGCACAGGTAAGTCCCACCCCAGGATAGCAGCAACAGGTAACCTTTCCACCACCCCGACCGTCAGCAGGTAAGGTTGCTCATCCACCACCACCGTCACCTCAGCTGTGGGGTAGGAATGGCTGTCCCCGTGCACACACAAAATGTCTTCCTGTCTGCTATAATCCACCACGCCCGTTGGCACCAACTCCCTTCGGACCAGCGTCAGGAAGCTCCCCGAGTCAACCAGAGCAGTCACAGACTCACCATTAATGGTAACGTCCTTAAAACGCTGTTGCCCTCCCCCAGCACTTGCAACCTCAGCCCGAGGAGTGTAGCATGCCCCGCTAAGCTTAGCTTTTCTGATGGGGCACAACGAAGCCTTGTGCCCTGCTTGCTGGCAGTAGAAACAGATGAACTCCTTACCGGGGCTGCGCTGGCGAGGTGTGGGCCGGGATTCTCCAGGCGGATGCTGGCTGGCTCTGGCTGCTGGTCTGGGCTGCGACGAAACCTGGCGACTGGGACCACCGTGATAAGCAGGCGGGCCTCCCCTCCGTGCGTTGAGGTACTGCAGCGCTAGCTTGCCTGCAGCTAACCCATCCGTTGGCTTGTGCTTCTTCACCCAGGTGCGGATGTCTGTTGGGAAGACTCGCAGCAGCTGCTCCAAGATGACCTGCTCACCGATCTGCTCCTTGGTATGCTGCTCTGGCCGAATCCATCGACGGTAGAGACCCTTTAAGCGGTGGTAAGTTTCTGTTGGGTTCTCTCCCGGTGGAACTGCCATGGCCCGGAACTGCTGGCGATACGTCTCCGGTGAGACGTCAAACTTGGTCAGGAGTGCCGCCTTCAGGTCCGGGTATGAATGAGCCCTCTCCTCGTCCATAGCGGTGTACGCCTCTAGCGCCTTCCCAGTGAGTAGCGGCACCAGGCGACACGCCCACTCACCATCTGGCCAACCACACGTTCTGGCAATCCGCTCGAAGCGAAGCAGGTAATTTCCAATGTCCTCCCCAGCCAGGTACTGGGGAATCTTGGGGTCACCAAAGGGTCTGCTCTCCGGCCTCGGAGGTTCTGTCCCACTGCTCACCCCAAACCTTGCCGCCCTTAAGGGTGAACTGCGGCGCGGTGCAGCAGGTGTAGGTAAGTCCATTCTAAGGCTCATCAGCGACCTCTCAGATGGTGATAGGGACCCAGGTGAAGGGACAGGTGCTACCGGCCTCGGCCCTGCCACTGCCTGATCCAGTTGCGGGGCTGGCCACGAAGCCTGGAGTCCCCTGAGCTCTGCCAGGAACCCCTCCTCTCTTCTCTGCTGTCCCTCCAGGAAGGTCCTCATGACCGCCACCAGCTCCTCTCCTGGACTTGGAGCTCCAGGGCCGGCCTGCCGGACTGGGGCCGCCGCACCCCCTTCGTCCTCCTCGGCTGTGGACCAGGCTCCCTCCTCGCCATCTTTGTCCTGCACTGGTTCCTCCTTTTGTGAGCGCAACCCAGTACCCGTCTTCCTGTGTACCGGATGCGCCCTCGTCGACTGGCCATCCCACTTCTGACACCAAATGTCGGGGTTCGATACTTTGAAACGCTGGTTTGGAAAGATGATGGCCCAGTCGGCAAACTTTAGTTTGGTGATTTTCTTTTTATTACACCAAAAACCCAAAGACAAAAATACCCACAGGTGGCAAAGCAACAAAAAAAACGCAGGAATATTTACAATATGACAGAGTAAAAAAAATATTTACAAGGAACAGGCAGCAACTGTTATCCACATGCCACTCAGCCGAATCCTTCCTTCAAGTGAGCCGAGCTCTCTTTAAAAACCCCCTTGGCCCCTCCCCCGGGCAAACCAATTAACAAAACACGGGTTAAGAAACATAAACAGGGAAACAAAGCACAAAACTAACAGAACCCCTTTAAATATAACCCCAGTACTGTGGCACTAATAACCCCTCATATGGCTGTGCCACTTTTCCCACAGAACACATACATTAACAATATTTCAAAACAATTAACACACATAGTTTAGTCCATGGTCGCCTGACCCATGGAAGCACGCCACAGTGCGCTACTTATGACGTGGCCCGGAACTGCCTCGGTTCGGCCCGTGAACCCGAGACAGACCTCCGCAGCAACAGCAGGTGAGCATGTGTGTAGGTGTGTGTGTGTGTGTGTGTGTGTGTACGTGTCGCGTAGGCGCCGAGTGTGCACCCTCGACAACCCACGGAGGGGAGAACAGAGTTCAGGGTAAAAAGTTTATGTCACTGCTGGACCGCGACATGCGGCCGGCGGGGAAACAGGTGATAAGGAGCTTGGCTCTGCCGGAACAATGAGGCGCCCCACCGGCACTCTCTGAGAGAGAGAGAGCGCGCCGGTCAGGAAATGACGGGCGTTCAACAGCGCTCCGCCACACAAATTCAACCAGTTCAGGCTAGAAAACCTGTTTGAAAGACCTTTTTTCAGTGAAATGCAGCTTAGGCGACTGTACAGTGCAAAAACAGGCTCCTCTTGCTCTGAAACGCTCATTTTTCACATAAGCCACTTTTCACCCTTAATGAATTAAATTCCAGGTAAAAACTCCTTTGCCATGAAGAAGATCCAAATTCAACCAGTTCAGGATAGAAAACCTGTTTGAAAGACCTTTTTTCAGTGAAATGCAGCTTAGGCTACTGTACAGCGCAAAAACAGGCTCCTCTCGCTCTGAAACGTCTATTTTTGACTTAAGCCAGTTTTCACCCTTAATGAATTAAATTCCAGGTAAAAACTCCTTTGCCATGAAGAAGATCCAAATTCAACCAGTTCAGGCTAGAAAACCTGTTTGAAAGACCTTTTTTCAGTGAAATGCAGCTTAGTGCAAAAACAGGCTCCTCTCGCTCTGAAACGCTCATTTTTGACATAAGCCACTTTTCAGTCTTAATGAATTAAATTCCAGGTAAAAACTCCTTTGCCATGAAGAAGATCCAAATTCAACCAGTTCAGGCTAGAAAACCTGTTTGAAAGACCTTTTTTCAGTGAAATGCAGCTTAGGCTACTGTACAGTGCAGAAACAGGCTCCTCTCGCTCTGAAATGCTCATTTTTGACATAAGCCAGTTTTCACCCTTAATGAATTAAATTCCAGGTAAAAACTCCTTTGCCATGAAGAAGATCCAAATTCAACCAGTTCAGGCTAGAAAACCTGTTTGAAAGACCTTTTTTAAGTGAAATGCAGTTTAGTGCAAAAACAGGCTCCTCTCGCTCTGAAACGCTCATTTTTCACATAAGCCACTTTTCAGCCTTAGGCGACTGTACAGTGCAAAAACAGGCTCCTATCGCTCTGAAACGCTCATTTTTCACATAAGCCACTTTTCAGCGCAAAAACAGGCTCCTCTCGCTCTGAAACGCTCATTTTTGACATAAGCCACTTTTCAGTCTTAATGAATTAAATTCCAGGTAAAAACTCCTTTGCCATGAAGAAGATCCAAATTCAACCAGTTCAGGCTAGAAAACCTGTTTGAAAGACCTTTTTTCAGTGAAATGCAGCTTAGGCTACTGTACAGTGCAGAAACAGGCTCCTCTCGCTCTGAAATGCTCATTTTTGACATAAGCCAGTTTTCACCCTTAATGAATTAAATTCCAGGTAAAAACTCCTTTGCCATGAAGAAGATCCAAATTCAACCAGTTCAGGCTAGAAAACTTGTTTGAAAGACCTTTTTTCAGTGAAATGCAGCTTAGGCTACTGTACAGTGCAGAAACAGGCTCCTCTCGCTCTGAAATGCTCATTTTTGACATAAGCCAGTTTTCACCCTTAATGAATTAAATTCCAGGTAAAAACTCCTTTGCCATGAAGAAGATCCAAATTCAACCAGTTCAGGCTAGAAAACCTGTTTGAAAGACCTTTTTTAAGTGAAATGCAGTTTAGTGCAAAAACAGGCTCCTCTCGCTCTGAAACGCTCATTTTTCACATAAGCCACTTTTCAGCCTTAGGCGACTGTACAGTGCAAAAACAGGCTCCTCTCGCTCTGAAACGCTCATTTTTCACATAAGCCACTTTTCAGCCTTAATGAATGAAATTCCAGGTAAAAACTCCTTTGCCATGAAGAAGATCCAAATTCAACCAGTTCAGGCTAGAAAACCTGTTTGAAAGACCGTTTTTCAGTGAAATGCAGCTTAGTGCAAAAACAGGCTCCTCTCGCTCTGAAACGCTCATTTTTGACATAAGCCACTTTTCAGTCTTAATGAATTAAATTCCAGGTAAAAACTCCTTTGCCATGAAGAAGATCCAAATTCAACCAGTTCAGGCTAGAAAACCTGTTTGAAAGACCTTTTTTCAGTGAAATGCAGCTTAGGCTACTGTACAGTGCAGAAACAGGCTCCTCTCGCTCTGAAATGCTCATTTTTGACATAAGCCAGTTTTCACCCTTAATGAATTAAATTCCAGGTAAAAACTCCTTTGCCATGAAGAAGATCCAAATTCAACCAGTTCAGGCTAGAAAACCTGTTTGAAAGACCTTTTTTAAGTGAAATGCAGTTTAGTGCAAAAACAGGCTCCTCTCGCTCTGAAACGCTCATTTTTCACATAAGCCACTTTTCAGCCTTAGGCGACTGTACAGTGCAAAAACAGGCTCCTATCGCTCTGAAACGCTCATTTTTCACATAAGCCACTTTTCAGCGCAAAAACAGGCTCCTCTCGCTCTGAAACGCTCATTTTTGACATAAGCCACTTTTCAGTCTTAATGAATTAAATTCCAGGTAAAAACTCCTTTGCCATGAAGAAGATCCAAATTCAACCAGTTCAGGCTAGAAAACCTGTTTGAAAGACCTTTTTTCAGTGAAATGCAGCTTAGGCTACTGTACAGTGCAGAAACAGGCTCCTCTCGCTCTGAAATGCTCATTTTTGACATAAGCCAGTTTTCACCCTTAATGAATTAAATTCCAGGTAAAAACTCCTTTGCCATGAAGAAGATCCAAATTCAACCAGTTCAGGCTAGAAAACTTGTTTGAAAGACCTTTTTTCAGTGAAATGCAGCTTAGGCTACTGTACAGTGCAGAAACAGGCTCCTCTCGCTCTGAAATGCTCATTTTTGACATAAGCCAGTTTTCACCCTTAATGAATTAAATTCCAGGTAAAAACTCCTTTGCCATGAAGAAGATCCAAATTCAACCAGTTCAGGCTAGAAAACCTGTTTGAAAGACCTTTTTTAAGTGAAATGCAGTTTAGTGCAAAAACAGGCTCCTCTCGCTCTGAAACGCTCATTTTTCACATAAGCCACTTTTCAGCCTTAGGCGACTGTACAGTGCAAAAACAGGCTCCTCTCGCTCTGAAACGCTCATTTTTGACATAAGCCACTTTTCAGTCTTAATGAATTTAATTCCAGGTAAAAACTCCTTTGCCATGAAGAAGATCCAAATTCAACCAGTTCAGGCTAGAAAACTTGTTTGAAAGACCTTTTTTCAGTGAAATGCAGCTTAGGCTACTGTACAGTGCAGAAACAGGCTCCTCTCGCTCTGAAATGCTCATTTTTGACATAAGTCAGTTTTCACCCTTAATCTATTAAATTCCAGGTAAAAACTCCTTTGCCATGAAGAAGATCCAAATTCAACCTGTTCAGGCTAGAAAACTTCTTTGAAAGACCTTTTTTCAGTGAAATGCAGCTTAGACAAAAATAGGCTCCTCTCGCTCTGAAAGGCTCATTTTTGACATAAGCCAGTTTTCACCCTTAATGAATTAAATTCCAGGTAAAAACACGTTTGCCATGAAGAAGATCCAAATTCAACCAGTTCAGGATAGAAAACTTGTTTGAAAGACCTTTTTTCAGTGAAATGCAGCTTAGGCTACTGTACAGTGCAGAAACAGGCTCCTCTCGCTCTGAAATGCTCATTTTTGACATAAGCCAGTTTTCACCCTTAATGAATTAAATTCCAGGTAAAAACTTGTTTGCTATGAAGACAAGGGCGCAATTTCCACTGGGGACAGGGGGGACATGTCCGCCCCACTTTTCAAAATCATGTTTTTGTCCCCCCCACTTTTTACACTTTGAAAACTAACAGTAGGCACAGGCTGTAATTGCAAAACAACAAGAAACCCTGCGTAAACTGACCGCTCGGAAGCCCCCCTCACACTACGTGCTCAATCAAAGACACAGACAGGACGCGGCACAGCAGCAAAAAGATGAAAAGGAGCCGACAGCTCAACTTAAAGTCCTTATTTGGAACGGGACTAAAAAGGAAGAAAGAAAATGTGGGTTGATTAGTCATTACTGGTATTTCTAACTTTACTCTATACACTATTGTAGCTAACGTTAGCTAACTAATATGTTAAACCAGGCGCTTAGCCATCTCTGTTTAAAACGTGTATGCAGCGCACTGATCACACAAGGAAGAGAGGAGGTGAAAAGAGACAACAACACCGTTACCTGTTGTATACTGGCCTCAGGCTGTACGATCGCTAAAACGCTGACGACCAGTGAGTAACGAGTTTGAAAGTAGCCTCTAACTTAATCAATCAATCAATCAATTACATTTTATTTGTATAGCACTTTACAATAGCCAGACGGTACCCAAAGTGCTTTACATCAAAACAATAAAATAATACATAAAAGCAATACATAAAAAACACAGGAAAGTGCTACAGTGCTGCAAGAAAACACAAGAAAGTACTACTAGTGCTGCAGGGTGTTAAAGGCCCTCCAAAAGTGCATTAAGTAAAAAACAGGCAAAATAAGTACACCTAAGAGCAGGACTACCCTAGTCAGAGTTAAATGCCAATCTAAAAAAGTGTGTCTTCAGCTTCGATTTAAAAAGGCTGAGGTCAGTAGTGGTGCGAATGTCAGGGGGCAGTCTGTTCCACAGCCTGGGAGCTGTGACAGCAAAAGAACAATCGCCCCACTGTTTAAGTCTTGACCTTGGTACCTCTAACAGGAGCTGGCCGGAAGAACGGAGGGCCCTGCCATGATCGCGGACAGTTAAAATCTCTGACAGGTAGGAGGGAGCCAGGCCATTAATGGAGTAAAAAACAAACAATAAAAGTTTAAAATCAATTCTAAAACGAACTGGAAGCCAGTGGAGTGACGACAGCACAGGGGTAATGTGTTCACACCTGGACGTGCCTGTTAAAAATCGGGCAGCAGCGTTCTGAACAAGTTGGAGACGCGAGATTAAAGACTGGCTTCATGAACGCAGCTCAAACCAACCCGGTGCCTCAGCAGGATGACCAAGCCTTGATAAATACACCGGATCCGCGCATCCTCATGCATTTCAGCCGGGTCGCTACCGGAGCTAAATTAAAAAAATAAATAAAAATAAAAATAAAAGCGCTCCTTGCGGTGGAGCTGAGAACAGCGGAGTTTCCTCTACTACAGCTGAACAGCTGACATGTGGTCAAGACGTACAGACCTGTCACAGTCTCACGGTGCATTTCATAATTATAAACTTCAACCTCAGAGCTCTCTGTCCTCAGACTGTCCTCACCTGTCCTGAACATCACACAGGGACAACATGGAGCCATGGAGCTGCTTGTGTGATTGGTTACTGAGTTGAGTTGATTTGTGTCTGACTGTCAGTCTGTGACCAACACTGTCTATGGTGCTGAAAGCTCAAGCAGGTTGATGTCTGGCTGAGTCAGTAGCTACCATGTCTTTGGTACAACACAAACATTAAATGGACACAGACAGTCTACAATTAACATGGTAGCTACATGGCTTAGACATGGTAGCCACTGACTCAGACAGTGACCTGTGTGTGTGTGTGTGTCAGAGGGGGTGATCTGTGGCATTGTCTTCTGCAGAAATATTTAGTGTGACTAGCATGTTTAAATAATGGAATAAATGCAATGTTTAAATAACTATCACAAGGGCCCATCGAGAATGCTCCTCCCTCTCTGTGCTGAGACCCACGCTCCGCCACTGGCAGTATGGCTAATGACAAAATAGTAGGCTAGGGTTAAATAGAAATGGCATGATTTAAGCTCTACGCAGGCAGAAATCGAGCGCACTGTGGTGTAGTGAAGAATGAAAACCAACTTGTAAGCTCAAGGGACTTTACTCAACATCTTCAGCAGGAAGTACAGCTTCATAACAACAGCTCCTTCTTCTTCTCTTCACCTACATACATAGTCCTGTCTTATTCAGTGGTGCCATCTAGTGACACTCCAACGTAACAGCGCTACAGAACACAACACGCGCTATGCGTACACAAATTTGCCGTTCCTACTTGTGTCCCCCCCACTTCTGAAACTAAAGTTTCGCCCATGGTTAAGTATATTTCTCCAGGAAAGTTTCTTCTGCCTCTCAAGTTTATAATTACAGTTTATAATTCAAGAGAAGGTCCGAACAGTCTGATGACATTATTTTGCATATGAATTAGCCATGTGCTTCTGTTCCTTCGCAGACCATGTCAATAACACCCGAAGACATAGTGTAGTCGGATTCTCTGAGCACCGCAGACAGTTCAGTCCTTTTGAATTCTCATTCACATCTTTCTTTGACCTCATGACGCTTTCCAACAAGGTCAAGGTGTGGTTTGGTAAACACTAGGAGGTCATTTTTGACTATGCGCGTTCCTCCCAAAACGGCGCTGACGTCCCCTGCAGAGTTTAATCTTGACATTTTCAATACGTCTTTGTATAAAATCACAATCGAGTAAGTCGACATTTAAAAAAAAAGCGTTGAGCATGGAAATGTAATTTGTTACATACTGGTTGAAATAAAATCCATGGTGACTACAGCTGTGGCTAGTGGTTGTGGCTAACCTTGCATGCCACCATATGCACAAAGGATTGTGCCATGAGAACAGCTCATGGCAGTCTATCACAGATGTTAATCATTAAAATCTGAATCACTTTCACTGTTTGTTTCAATCTCGTAATTTATGTATTTTGTAACTTTACAATCGACCTAATACGGCTTGGCTTTATTCGCGGACTTAATGCTAAGAGGATACAATAGACGATAGTAATTAAGGTTTCAAACATTTAGTAAATGGGGTAATTTGAATGTCGACAAGATAACATGCAAAAATTAATTTAAAAAAAATAGTATCGCAAACATACCTCCAGTCCTCAGTCAACTTCTCTGCACGATCTGCTTCTCCGATTGCATTCACAGGCAGTGGGAAACTTCACTACTGTTATGGCCTCAAATTGAAAGGAAACTTTTATCAAATGTTTCAATGTAAAAATACTACAGATTGAGGTAATTACTCCCATATTAAAAAATTACTTCAAATATAGTTTTAAGCAGAGTGAATACTACGAAAACTGCCTATTAAAAATGAAATAATCTTAATATTCTCAGTCATGCAAGCCATGGGATGGTTTTGATTAGTAAAAATGAGTTAAAATATTTTTTTATCTTCAAATAATTTCAAATCATAAAGGGATTAAGAAGTTAAACATGTATTAATAATCATTATTTATTCAGTTCCAGGAAATCAGTAATTCCTGCCTGCCTTGAACGCAGCAGTGTTTTTGGAGGGAGTTTGGAGGTGCAGGTGCATTGAAAGCTCCCCTCCCCCACCCTGACTTGCACCTGACCTGACTGTGAACTTTCAGAGGAGCATGTAGTATGGCACTTATTCAATCTGAGATACAGAGCAGCACAAGTCTGAACTTTTTAAATGCTGTTTATCTTTAATAGGGATTTTCACATATTTTATACCAGATATGTATATTTAAATTACTATTGAAAATAAAATAAAAAATACAATTAGAATTTTTCTTTTCTATTAAATTTTGTAACTTGTAAGAAATGACTTATAATGGAAGGCTGAATATTGAGACAATATTTAGGAAAGACTGATATTTTAGCTCTGGCAGCTCATTGTAGTGACACTGAAGGTCAGTTTCTAAGCCTGTTGAGTGGCATCCTATGGTGGCATCCCCTCCCCCACCCTGAGTCCTCTCTTAACAGCCTTAGCTTTGAAGTCTGTCTTCTCCCTCTCACTAGAGAGATTTCTGATGCTGCTCGGGAAATTGCCTCCATACAGAATTGGGGGAGCATACGTCAGTCCGACCACCCAAAAGTCCGACTACCCATTAATCCGAGTTACTTTACAGTGTTAGGGTTAGGCTAAGGCAAATGTAATCAAATAATGCCCTATTTGCATATTTAAATATATATTCATGGAAACCTCCAATACAAAGGATGTTCTTATTCATGTCAGTGATCAACCTGTGAAGTTTCATGGATATATCTCTTAGTTTAAATTTTTGCCCTATTCACCTCAATTATACTGGGGCTAATATTGTGGTGGCCATATTGGATTTCCAGCAAAAAATTAACTTGCTTGTCCATATAGGTTGTAATCCTACTGGGTCATAGATATTTTTCTGGTGGCCAACCTTTTATAACATTGCAAATGCAGCACCCCGGGTGGATCATCTTATTTGTCCTCCAACATGTCAATCATTCTGAGGAAATGCTCACGTCACGCTGTCATGCATGCTCTTTCCTGGCTCGTTTCCACTAGCTGCACGTGCACTTTGATTATTTATGTGTCCCATGAAATGTCTGCGAGGACTTTTACCCCAGTTGGTGTGACAGTGGAGCATTACCGGCGGCCCGGTGGATGGTGCAGCGGGGGCTCCACCGGCCGGGACCGCACAGTAAAGCCGGGGGCATGGAGGGGGTGAAAGGGGAGGCTATACAGTAGGATATACAGTAACATGTTTTAATAAAAGTATTTTAAACATGCACAGAACAGTAACACTCTTGCATAAAAGGTATGCCCCAGTGGTCAGCATAATCCGACTCGAAGCAGACTGGTGCATTTGTGTGCAGATTAAGAGGAATAACAGAGTTTGTCATCCTGAATGTGTACAGAGTGTTTTGAATAGGAAAGCTAAGTAGCTTTAGAAAGCTCTAATCATTATGGGACAAAAATATTTTTGTATGACACTTATAAGTGAGCAACATAAAAATCTGGCTAAATCCCTTCAATCCTGTTTTTTCACCTTTAATACCCCCTGTCTCTTTGGCTGCCATGCAGCCCCCTTTCACCTTAGAGACCCCAAAATTTGCATGGAGGTTGTCTTGGGGCCCCTACACAAGAATACGAAAGCAAAATATAAGTCATTTAGAAAAAAGGTCCTTTTCAAAAACCCAAGGGTGTTACACCCTCTGACATACTGACAAATTTATAGCATTTTTTTTATAGAGGTCGTGGAAGTCTGAGCTTTTGATATGTTGTTCTGTAGCCCCAGATGAGTAGATAAGCATTGGTTTGGCTTTGATTAAACATCTACTTTTTGGTAGGCGGGCCTTCAAACTTTCACATTTTTAAACCAAATGAGGCTCACCATTCCAACAAACTGAATGACTTGAAACTTGTTATCTATTCCAAAAGCTCACAACTGCTGGCCACTAGGAAAACGAAGAACGCTCCAATTATGGGACCAAAATGTTCTTGTATTACAATTTTAGCTGAGCAACATACTCAAATCGTATTCATTTAGAATAAAGTTTTGATATTTTTGTTAAACAGTTTTACATGTCTTTTTTGGCCTTAAATGGCCCCCTTTGACCCTAGAGACCCTAAATTTTGCACGGTGGTTGACCCCCCAATACAAGTGTGCCTAAGGATTTTTCATATTGCAGGTTATACTGGTTTACAAAATAAATGTAATGTGTGAAAAATACCATTTGAAAAGTTGAGTGAGGATTTGAAATGTTTTTTCAAGACACAAGAGCACAAATTTAACCGAAAAAGTGAGCACAGCGCCTAAAAACTCTCTCTGTCTCTCTCTTTTTTTTTTTCCAACATCGCGTCATATTACGTCACAAGAGGGAGTTGTATGCTAGCAGCTGCCATAGCTTAGTGTGGGAGCAGATGGCTATTTGTCAGAGCGGTCGTCTTATCGTGAGTCAGTGTGTTTACAGCAGGTTTGGATTGCGTTATCATGGACATGGTAAATTATTCAGTTTGTGGTGGTTTCACAAACTCCAGCCTGTCACGACATCGAGTCCACCGGTCCACCAGAAAAAAAACGGTGCTATCTTCCGTGCCTGGGTGCGTGTTGTGCAGCTGAAGAGACGGGGCTTGACCTCTGCGTCAGCTACGAAAAACTCGGTTGTGTGTCGCTCAGTTTAAACCAGAGGGTTATCACTCCAGCGATCTGATGGAGTTCAACTGGGATTCCGAAGCAAGAACTGTGCGACCCCCCGCCCCCCTCTCCCCTCCAACCCCCGGTGCGGTGCGGTGCCTTCGGTGCCGACAGCCTCATCCGGACCGCTGTCTGTCAGCAGCTGCTGGTGCTGCCGCCCCGGCAGGAGACAGTAACGGATCAGACAGAGACTCAGCTGAACGTGAACAGCCACTTGTAAGTCTTGTTTTATAACATTTGCGTGAGCTAGAGTGGGTGACATCATCGCTAGAGTGGAGAGCAGCTGCAAAAACTTGAGAAAAAACTCTCTTCATCTTGATTTGGGTCCCACAGCTTTTACTTCACATAGACAATATATACATAGAAATGTAGGAAATCTTGTTGGCTTTCAGGTGATGTTCTTATTTCAGATGTAGGACTTAAACTTTTGGCTGTAGAAGCCCTCGAGCGACAAGCACTCCAGCAACTCCCCCATAAGCTGCAGTGTTAACTTTGAGCCTAAATTTCTGGAGTGGAGCAGACGGTACCGGTTTTGTCTCTCGCTCTGGCTCCCTCATTTTTCACTTTACAGAAATAAAAAAGACATCACATGGTTCAGCAATGTCTCCTGTTACTCACTGTATACATATTTTGGCCATAACCATTACACTTTTTTCTAAACCTGCAGGAGTTTGGGAGGTGTTTTCCCATTCATTCTTATGGGGACATTTTCAACTTTGGTTCTGCTATTGCTCCAGCATATGCAGCTACAGAAACTGTTTGGCTGTCAAACTGTTCAGCTTTTTAAGCTCTTTCAGCCTATTACTTTTCAGCTTTTCAGCCTTTTCATCCTTTTCAAATATTCAGCTTCATGTTCAGCTAGAGAAACCATCCAATTATCAAAATGTTCAGCTTTTTAAGCTCTTTGAACCTATTACTTTTCCGCCTTTGACTTTTCAGCTTTTGAAAAAAGACAGCTTTTTCTGCAAATTCTTGACCATTCATTCTCATAGTTGTATGCATTTTTTATGCATTAGGCAAGTGTTTTCCAGCACATTCAGCAGATTTCCGAAATCAATTCAGCCGTCAGCATTCACGCTGTATTTTCGCAGGAAATACAATTTTTCGAGTTATATATGCTATCTATATGCATACAGGCGGTACAACTCCAACACTATCTGACCTCCATTTTTAACACACTTGAACACATTCTGTGACAGAGCTGTTGTATGGGATTGCAGGTTGGACAAGGGTATATGTAGTAAACCAACCATTGAATGTATTAAGTTACATATTTGTATAAAGATTGACCTCTTATTATCCTAGCTTTCCAGGCACAGCCCAAGATGTGTCATGGTGCAAATTAATAGGTAATTTTCTTTTTTCAGGGCTACTGACAAGTTCATTGTGTGCCAAAGCCAGCTTATGTCTCTATTTACTAACTGCTCAGCCTGTTGTGGAGAAACTGAAGTAAGTAACTCCAACGGAAAGAAACATTGAGACGCAGGAGGGAACTTGTGCAAAAATAAAGCAGGTAAGGGTCTTCTTGTGATTTCTGATGAAAAAGTATCATAACTTGTATTTCAGTTTGTATATCTTGTGTTATTTATGTACTGTAATCTTCTGCCTTTCACATATGTCTTTCATGTCTGTCAGCATTTTTGGCTCCTCATGGATTCTCTGAGAGTGCGAGAGTGCAGCACTGTCCTGTCCTCGTCTGCTGCGGCTCCCCTTTCCAGAAGATCAACAAGGAGGAAGCTGTTGGCATATTCACTGCCAGCATTCATGATTTGATACAGGACATTGATAACTCTGAGGCTTTTCATACTCATAACACTGTTTTTTTTTTTTTTTAAATGGGTCAGATGGTATATTTCTTTTGATTATTAATGGATAATAACCGTTTTTTACAATCTGGACCTTATTTCTAGCATAAAATACGATCATTTACTCACCCAGATAACTTTGGTGTCATTACAAGTCGTTCCAACGAAATTAGATCCAGCTGAGAGCCGCGTATATCTGTATAATGCAAGTACACAGGGCAGTGCAATGTAGCCTCTAAATAACACATTATCTGCCGCAAAATTCGTTAATTTCACCAATATTTTGTTATGATACGCTACTGCTATTCCCCTCTGAGTCCGGGGTTAGCTGTTGGTCTGTAGGTTGACCTACTAACCTCTGATCTGGATGATGTCATCTCCGACTGCGGCGCGCCTTGTTGCTATCGCTAATGCTACGGTTCGTTTCTGCGTGTGTCCGACTTGTCTGAACAAAATGAGCAGCTGGACGAAGTTCAGCTTCCTCTCCGCAACCTAGACTTACTAAAGCTCTGGCTAGTTGCACTAAAAATGGACCCGAATGCCGAAGCGGAATGATTATTATCAGAATGAGCCGGGCAGCGGTCGGAGATGATATCGTCCAGGCCAGAGGTCAGTAGGTCAACCTACAGACCCCGGGTGTTGATAACCGCTAACCCCCGGACTCAGAGGGGAATAGCACTAGCGTATCATAACAAAATATTGGTGAATGAAAGAGTTTCGCGGCAATTTTTTATTACTTACTAGTATTACTTTTTTTTAAAGAGAGTAATTATTGATAATGGCATTGACATACTGTCATCATATTCTCACACTTTTGATCTGTCTCCCTTCAGGGACCAAAGCTCCTCTCAACAGCAGCAGCAAGAAGCACCAGGTACCACAAGATCAAGGAGAGCCTTATGAACAAGAGTAGCAGAGGCTGTCAAAAGAGGTATCTGCATTCACTACTGACCAATGATGTAGGCATACTCAAGTGTTGGAACCAAGTGATAAAGTCACAATCTCTTTTTCAGTAATTCAGTAATGGATGGTAGTCATTTGTTTTACTCACCCATTACTTGTCCATTATACTCACACAAGGATACAGTAATAAGTCTGCATGAATAATAAAATGCATACTTTGGAACTGTGAGACAGTAGATACAGTAGATCATGGCCACATTCATGCCAACACCAGTAGAATTTTTTTTTTACAATTGTGTGTTACTGACTATACATTTTTATCATTTTAACAGATCTGTGAAACAATCCTGGGCCATGCCAAAGACAGGTTCTCCTTCACCAGCTACCTTGTGAGTGCCGTGCTGCTAGAGGCAGAGCTGTTTGACCGGCATCTGAAAACATTCCCTGAAGAGGCTCTGAATACCACCATGAGGGCATACCCCATGCTACACAAGGAGAGGCTCAGGACTGAGCTTTCTCTCATCTACGAAAGTCCAGACTTCAGGGGCTCCTGCAGTGCACTGGCTCTGTACCAGGTTCTACAGAGCTACAACCTCCAGGAAACCTTCTCTGAGACTGTGGCGCTGTTGAACATCCTCATAATCACTCCAATGACAACAGCTGAAGCTGAGAGGTGTTTCTCCACCTTAAAGAGGTTCAAGACATTCCTGAGAAATACAATGGGACAGGAACGTCTGAATGCATTGGGCCTGCTTTCCATGGAGAGGGAACTTGTCAGGAACATGCCTGATTTCAATGAGAGGGTGATTGATCGCTTTGCTTGCTTGAAAGAGAGGCGAGCTAAATTCCAATACAAGTGATGAGTGAGTGTGTTCTTAAATGGTGAGTTGTGTTATGTTGTACTCTCCAAATGTTGAATTGTAAATAGTTGTATTGATTGCATATTGCCAGCCAAATATAAACTGAATATGTTCTGGAAAATTTTGATTAATTACAGTTTTGATGATAGTGTAATTTGATTTGATTATCGCTATGGCATCCATGATGGCTATAAATTGTAGACTGTGCTAAATGTGATTTCATGGGCAAACTATTAGATGACAATGTATCTGTTAATGTGTGTTTTATTGTGGAACCAAATTTATTGTATTTGAGACATTTAAATAGCCTAGCTATACAAAAAATACTGAATAGTATGAATATTTTATGTCTGGTGTTGCCATCTAGTGGTTGAACAGGAACACCAAATTAATCAATGAAATGTGACACTGTAAAGCTGGCTATCTGACTTTTATTTATTATTATTTTACCCATTGAATGGGTCACCTTAGCCATCATTGCAACTTTTGCCTAGTGGTGGTGAAACCGAAGCTTTCTGAAGCACTGAACCACTTTGACAAAGTTGCCTGGAAAATGATGCACTGCTTCGAAGCATTCGATACAGTCAAAATAGTGACATCTGCTGGCTGTTGAGGGGAAGAATTGACGTCATGACTTTCATGAGTCAGTTTTTAATAAAATGTATGTTCTCTCACCAAACTTGTGTCATAATGTTACTGTAGTCAATCTAAATATTCTATATATTCTGTCATTGGTAAGTATCAGTACTCCGACATGTATTAGATAATCAATACTAGTTTTTTTATTGCATGATACATGGTAGTAATCTGTACGATGTTGTGATGTAAGCATATCCGTAGCTAATGCGTATACAGTAAGCTAAGCCACCAGTCTCTGACCAACTCTGCACTGACTGTCCTGACACCACAGCTCAATTTCTCTCTCCTCTGGCCATCAATTCTCCTCCTGGTGTCTCTCTGCTCTCTAATGTGCATAATGGACTCCTAGTTATACGGTTGTGGTCTGTCGTATTTGTAATTATACACATGTAAAGTTCCCTCGGGGTCAGAACCAGCACCACAATCCATTGTTTTCCTATTGTTCAAACCGACCGCTCTCCCTCTGCCTACGTCACTTCCGTTAAGGGTTTTTCGATGCGGAAGTAAAATTTTCTCCCAAAAACGGAAGTCTTATTTATAAATTTATATTTATAAATATAATTTTAAGAAAAACTTGTTCCTACATTATATTTCTAAGCATTGGTTTAAGGGGGGGGGTCTAACCTGCAATATGCTCTTTAAGTCTTTTAGAATGTGAAAATTTATAAAAATAAAGGGGTTTATTTGAAGACCTCACATGCACCAGGATGACCTTTCAAGTTTCTGAAGGTTGTATGGGCTGGGGACTTTACAAACTGCAGAGGCCATGTCAGGATTTCAGCCTTCTCGGACAAAGCTTTGATCATTTATTAAAGAAAAGGGACTGTCCTGCCTTTAAAATTCAAATGTGTTGGGGCGGTGTTTAGTTCAGTTGGTAGAGCACCCGCCCCATGTGTAGAGCAGGCGGCCCTGGTTCGAATCCCACATTCAGCGGCCCTATCCTGCCTGTCATTCCCCCTCTCTGCCTCCCATTTCCTGTCACTCTCTGAACTGTCCTATCAATTAAAGGCATAAAAGCCCCAAAAATATACTTAAAAAAAAAACAATTCAAATGTGTAAAACCTGTCTCTTTTTTTTTAAACCTTAAATAGTCCCCTTTGACCCTAGTCAAAGTCACTCTAGGGTCTAATAAACTCACACACAATTGGCCCATGTATCGCGTACCATCACATAAACGGTATCATCATTGCCAGACTTGGCCCACATCTGGTTAACATACTATTTGCCTTGTCAGAAATAGACAAGAAGTGCCGGCTTGATGCCAGATCTGGCCCAGACCTGTCTGCTACGTATCTGGGCCACATACAACTAACCACAAATGGCCCACATTTGGCATGCCATTACATAAACGGTGCCATCATTGCCAGACCTGGCCCACACCTGGCTAACATACTATTTACCAGGTCAGAAATAGGCCAGAAGTGCCGGCTTGATGCCAGATCTGGCCCAGACCTGTCTGCTACTGTACAGACCTGGGCCACATACACCTAACCACAATTGGCCCACATTTGGCATGCCATTTCATAAACGGTGCCATCACTGCCAGACCTGGCCCACATCTGGCTAACATACTATTGCCATGCCAGATGTAGGCCAGAGGTGCCGGCTTGATGCCGGATCTGGCCCTGACCCGCTTGCTATGTGGGGCTGGCATTTCTAACAAGAAAACGGCTTGAAAACAATCTCACTGCACACACCTCTGCTGTGTGTGTGACTGCGGGCACAGCGGGGTTGGTTGCACCATGAGACATGAGAGGGGGGGATTCAATTACATTTTATAAAGATTAAAACACTTTGTTTTATGCTCTAGTCGACTGCCTATACCCCCTATGCCAAGAGCCGGCCCTGCAACCTCCTCTAGGACAAGTATCCAACATTTTAAACTGCCTCATTAAAACAGGTAACACACAACTGAACACCTGCTAGGCTTGCTAGCACAATGTTTCCTTCTGGAAGCTTGGCAAAGCACATAAAAAATAGGGACCCGCCATTTCTGCTATTTTTTTCGACACGCACCCAAAATACAACTAAATGTTAGTATATTAACAATATATGAACATTCAAAACTTACAGTAAGTCCAGTGAGGCTGACTGTTGCCACGTAGGTCCAACTTTCTGCAGTCCTCCGTGCTGCCTGTCTTCGGTGCTCCCCCCCTTTTATTGCATTTTAACATGTACAAGGCCTATTATTAAATTCCACCTATTTGAAATAATAGAAATAAGAAGACTTTACCATTCTTATATGTAGGCCTTAATTCTATTAACTTGTACTTAAGTTGTGTTTTTAATTTATGCTTACTTAATAAAGAAATATTTCAATTTAATCAAACATTATTAGTATAAATTACTCAAAAAGAAAGAACATGTTACACAAACTTGACATAATTAAGTTAGTAGAACTTTTTTAAAACTTTGAGTATGCAGTACTTAATCTATTTAATTAATTTGAACGTTCGGGTTTACAGTGTAGCATAAGCTGTATTTGACTGAAAAAAGGTCTTTCACTGAAGTTTCCTTGCCTGAACTGGTTGAATGTGGATCTATTTCATGACAAACAAGGTTTTACCTGATCTTTAATTCATTGAGGGTGAAAACTGGCTTATGTCAATTTTTAGCATTTCAGAACAATAGTAGCCAGTCCAGGCTAGGAAACTTGCTTGAGAAACCTTTTTGCAGTCAAATACAGCTTATGCTACTGTACAGTGCACAGAGCACACAGTACAAATACACATAACAAAGTAGAAATATACAGAAAACTGTAGAAATACACAGTGGAAATACACAGCACACAGTATAAATATACAGTAGAATTACACATCACAGCAGAATAACTCCTCACAATAGAAATACTCAGTCGAAATACAGAGCAGACAATAGAAATGCACAGTAGAAATACTTATCACAGTAGAAATACACTGTAGAAATACAGAGCACACAGTAGAAATGCACAGTAGAAATACACATCACACAGTGGAAGTACACAGCACACAGTCGAAATACACTTTAGAAATACAGAGCAGACATAAACATCACAGTAGAAATACACATCACAATATAAAAACACAGTGGAAATACAGAGCAGACACTAGAAATACACAGTAGAAATACACATTACAGTAGAAATACACATCACAGTAGAAATACACAGCACACAGTGCAAATACACTAGAAATACCACACAGTCAAAATACACAGTAGAAATACACAGTAGAAATACACAGCACAGAGTCGAAATACACTTTAGAAATGAAGAGCAGACAATAGAAATACGCAGTAGAAATACACATCACAATAGAAATGCACAGTAGAAATACACAGCACACAGTCAAAATACACAGTAGAAATACACAGCACACAGTGCAAATACACTAGAAATACATAGCACACAGTTGAAATACACAGTAGAAATACAGAGCAGACAAGAGAAATACACAGTAGAAATACAGAGCAGACAAGAGAAATACACAGTAGAAATACACAGCACACAGTAGGAATACACTAGAAATACATAGCAGACGGTAGAAATACATTGTAGAAATACACATCATAAAGTCCAAATACACTGTAGAAATACACAGTAGAAATACACATCACAGTGGAAATACACAGTAGAAATATAGATCACAGTAGAAATACACATCACAGTAGAAATACACAGCACACAGTACAAATACTATAGAAATACATAGCACACAGTCAATATACACAGTAGAAATACAGAGCAGACAATAGAAATACACAGTAGAAATACATATCACAATAGAAATACACAGTAGAAATACACAGCACAATAGAAATACACAGTAGAAATACAGAGCAGACAATAGAAATACACAGTAGAAATACACATCACAGTAGTAATGCAGAGCAGACAATAGAAATACACAGTGGAAATACACGTCACAGTAGAAATACACAGTAGAAATACACAGCACACAGTACAAATACACTAGAAATACATAAGACACAGTCGAAATATACAGTGGAAATACACATCACAATAGAAATACACAGTAGAAATACACAGCAGACAATAGAAATACACAGTGGAAATACACATCACAGTAGAAATACACATCACAATAGAAATACACAGTAGAAATACACATCACAGTAGAAATACACATCACAATAGAAATACACAGTAGAAATACACATCACTGTAGAAACACAGAAGAAATACACAGCACACACTGCAAATACACAAGAAATACATAGCACACAGTCAAAATACACAGTAGAAAAAAGGAGGAGACAATAGACATACACAGAGAAATAGAAATCACAATAGAAATACACAGTAGAAATACACAGCACACAGTGCAAATACACTACAAATACATAGCACACAGTCAAAATACACAGTAGAAATACAGAGCAGACAAGAGAAATACACAGTAGAAATACACAGCACACAGTAGAAATACACAGTAGAAATACACAGCACACAGTAGAAATACACTAGAAATACATAGCAGACAGTAGAAATACATTGTAGAAATACACATCATAAAGTCCAAATACACTGTAGAAATACACATCACAGTGGAAATACACAGTAGAAATATAGATCACAGTAGAAATACACATCACAGTAGAAATACACAGCACACAGTACAAATACTATAGAAATACATACAGTAGGTACTACTTCAAAGTGGCCATTTCACTCGCGGGGAGCGAGATTCACGCAACGCGTGAAATGTCAGTGACAACTGTAGCCACTAGGTGGAAGCATAGTACTGAATTGCAGCTGAAACGATTTTGGGACAATTCCACATTTGACCACAATGTAGCTGCAATGGAGAGTGGCGCTGTTTTAGGCTACAGGTAGAGTGAATGGAGAGGGGGACTGCTAAACCGTATCATATTGATTCAGACTGATTGTTTCACAGCGGTGGGACACCTCAGTTATCTGGGTGACCTTGGATAATCACTTGTGCTTTCTTTGTTTTACAGTAGAGCTAAACTACATTAGTCGTTTTTTAAGGAACATTTGTTTACTGGTAAAATTGCCGACCTGAATTATTGTCCCAGTCCGCCCCCGTGAGCATATATCACGGCCTGACTGGATGTTGCTTAAATATAAGAATAGCCAATAAAAATATCTGATACCCTAAAGACATCTGAGGTTGTGATTTCGCTTGCTCGCTCGCTGCAGCCATGGCTAATAAGCGGAGGCAGAAACAATTACGCACAGCCTACAGAATTTTCTACGTCCATACAAGCATTTAAGAAATTATTCTTATCAGTTCCATAATTCAGAGAGGATTTTTACTCAACGAAAAAATTTATAAAGATCATCTTTTAGGTTGAAGACACGACAGCAGCACGTATGTCCAGACGCTGGTGTGTGTTATGACTGACGTATAGCTCCCCTGGTAGAGCAGCTCCCTCAGAAAGCAGAATCTGCCGCTAGTGTGAGTTCGAATCTCAGTTTAGGCTGTAACTTTAGTTAATGTGTTTTCTTTTCTCATCATCATCATCATCATCATCATTATGATCACATATAGCTCCAAGTTTGAGCAAATAAATGAGCAAATGAGCATTAATTCTCTGCCGGGCCGCGGCACCAGCTTTCCTGCTTGTGTACATAAAATACATTAAATTCTGACACCACAACTGTAGCGTACCGAATATCAATAGATGATAACCAGAAAAAAAACGTTCTATTGATCTGATTCACCGGCTTCATGGACGTCGGAACTATTTTCTGAGAGGGGGGGCGGGGGAAGCACGCACTTTTATCAATGATTAAGGATTTGATTTTAAGTTATTTTATAATGGCGTGCAGTTATAAGAGAACTAGATGGATGAACACGGCATCTTTATTGTTAAGAAAATGAAACTCCAGGAAGCTCCCCACTGCGTAAAAACGCAGCGCAGCCAGGAGCTGCACCTCCGGGCTGAGGGCAAAATTGCAGCGGGTTGCTCTCTGGATGTGTGGAGACAGAGTGATCAGCCGTTGGATCTCCGCACGGGGCAGCCGGTACTTTGCCTGGACAGCCCGGTCTGACAGCACGTCCAGTGGGGAGAAGTGCTGACGCACGTATGCATTTATGTAAACCGTCTGGCTTCGCGCACGGCGACGCTGTTGGTTCGCAGCGAGAATGTGCTGTATTGTAGCCATCGTTTCTCACACGCGCGGACTTTGGCAACGCATTTATATACTGTAGAGTAGCAGGTGAAGCCTCTCTGGATGAGGTTCAGTTGAGTTTAATTACATCTGTTTCCTTGATATCTGTGAAATGCCACAGGGTTGTTGTATTTTTATGTGTAGCAGCCTACTATAAACTCATATGCAGATATGTGTGGAAAACTTAAACGTGTAATTCAATAACAAGGTTTTTTCTTCTTCTTCTATTAGCCTATGTTTCTTGCGCCAGTGGTCCGCAGCTATGAGCGCATTTCAACATTGAGCATTGTTTTATTATTTCGAAAAGTGGAGGATGTAAATTTCCCTGACGCGGCTTGATCACTGAGCATTTGGCTGTAAGAAGGCTGTTAAGAGTGGGTCAGCTCGATCTTACATTTCCTTCTTAGTGAAAGATCTTCTTAAGCTAAGAGCGACTCTGGAAAACACATCCTTCTTTCACAGCGTTCTTAAGAGCGCTCCTAAGAAGATCTTAGCACTTAAGAGCTCCTTAACGAATCTGAGAAACGCGGCCATTGGCAGGGCCAGACACAGCTTAATGAGCTTCTCCACCTCCGAATGCAGGATGGACACATCCTGGATGGTGCTTACTTCTCGTCCCCTACACACATTCCTCAGTATGGGGGAATGCAAATGTTAAGGCATCTGGAACAAGTTGCTTAACTGGAAAGACCACATCCATCCCCCACACTTTTGAAAAGCTTGCTACGCCAGCGCCCCCACCCCCACCCCCGCGCGCTGAGGACAGCAAAGAGGTCTGCAACAAATACATTGATCACTTGGCCAAGGGATCTCCTCCTGCAGGGAGACGGCTTCAGGGACTCAGTCCGCTTTAAATAACCTTCTGTATATCCGACTACTGTGAAGCTGCTGATTATGTATTTTAATAAAGCTAGAGAAAACTGTCTGACATGACGTGGCGTCGTTCTTCTTTCTATAAGCCTGTTGTAGAAAATATAAGGAATAGAAAGCACAAATATTTGTGTTAAATTCTGACACCACAACTGAAATAAAGAAAGCCGGTCATAGACGTCGGAACTCACGCACCCCATCAGCCACCCTACCCACGGGAAGATACGAGAAGTAAGCACCATCCAGGATGTGCATATGGACCTGGTGCGCTCCGAGGCGGAGCGGCGTTTTGATCAGGAAGGACTCCGCATAGCTGCAGGGCGAGAGCAGGCAGTTCTTGAGGCGGCTCAGGGGAAACGAGTGGATGTGGGTTCCTCGGAACTGACCCCCTTTCCACGAGAGAGGTGGAGAAGCTCATTAAGCTGTGCCTGGCCCTGCCAATATCTGTCGCGGCATCCGAGCACTCTTTCTCAGCCTTGCGCAGGCTGAAAACCTGGCTGCACACCATGACGCAGGAGAGACCAACACATTTGACCGTTATGAACGTTCACAGTGACCTTATGGATGAAAGCGATGTCTCGACCCTGCTTAAAATCTTCATCAGTGGGTCAACTGAGAGAAGGTCCACTTTTGGATATGCATGAAAGCCCTGAGTCAGGAGCGCAGACTTTTCTTTTTTTCATTCAAGGGTACAAATAATGCCGTTATGTTCCTTAAATGGCTTGATTTAGTGATCAAAGTTTCATTTTCTTAACAATAAAGATGCCGTGTTCATCCATCTAGTTCTCTTATAACTGCACGCCATTATAAAATAACTTCAAATCAAATCCTTAATCATTGATAAAAGTGCGTGCTTCCCCCGCCCCCCCTCTCAGAAAATAGTTCCGACGTCCATGAAGCCGGTGAATCAGATCAATAGAACGTTTTTTTTCTGGTTATCATCTATTGATATTCGGTACGCTACAGTTGTGGTGTCAGAATCTATGTACACAAGCAGGAAAGCTGGTGCCGCGGCCGGTGGAGAATTAATGCTCATTTGCTCATTTATTTGCGCAAACTTGGAGCCATATGTGATCATAATGATGATGAGAAAAGAAAACACATTAACTTAAGTTACAGCCTACACAGAGATTCGAACTCGTATCAGCGGGTGATTCTGCTTACTGAGGGAGCTGCTCTACCAGGGGAGCTATACGTCAGTCACAATGTTTTCATGTGCCTTATCTTTCACAGACCCGCTGCCCCAGCTGACACACCAGCGTCTGGACATACGTGCTGCTGTCGTGTCTTCAACCTAAAAGCTGATCTTTATACACTTTTTCGTTGAGTAAAAATCCTCTCTGAATTATGGAACTGATAAGAATCATTTCTTAAATGCTTATATGGACGTTGAAACTTCTGTAGGCTGTGCGTAATTTAAAAGGCTTCATAGTGAAAAAAAATCATTCATCTCATCCGCCATCAACATCATCAACAACTCACTAAGTTTGTCCTTGCTAGAGGGACCCTGTAGCGACAGGCTGAAGGAAGGAGTTGGAATGAGGTGTGGAGTGGGTGAGGTATTATTAGCTACATTCTTGTATTTAAGCAACAATGAACAGAAACATAAATCAGGCAACTCTGTCCATTCCCGTTCATGGTCACTGCTCCCTGCTGCTGCATGTTGTCGTCCTCCTGCTCACAGATGCCACCTGGTGGTTGTTTGGGCACATTGCCGCTTCTCATGAAAACACAATTTATCCGCCACTAAAAAGGTGTGTGATTCTCGCGTGATTCACGCGAGAATCACGCGTGAACTCGGCCACAACGAAGTAGTACCTACTGTAGCACACAGTCAATATACACAGTAGAAATACAGAGCAGACAAGAGAAATACACAGTAGAAATACAGAGCCAACAATAGAAATAAACAGTAGAAATACATATCACAATAGAAATACACAGTAGAAATACACAGCACAGAGTTGAAATACACTTTAGAAATACAGAGCAGACAATAGAAATACACAGTAGAAATACACATCACAGTAGTAATACAGAGCAGACAATAGAAATACACAGTGGAAATACACGTCACAGTGGAAATACACGTCACAGTAGAAATACACATCACAATAGAAATACACAGTAGAAATGCACAGTAGAAATACACAGCACACAGTACAAATACACTAGAAATACATAAGACACAGTCGAAATATACAGTGGAAATACACATCACAATTGAAATACACAGTAGAAATACACAGCAGACAATAGAAATACACAGTGGAAATACACATCACAGTAGAAATACACATCACAATAGAAATACACAGTAGAAATACACATCACAATAGAAATACACAGTAGAAATACACATCACTGTAGAAACACACAGAAGAAATACACAGCACACACTGCAAATACACAAGAAATACATAGCACACAGTCAAAATACACAGTAGAAAAAAGGAGGAGACAATAGACATACACAGAGAAATAGAAATCACAGTAGAAATACACATCACAATAGAAATACACAGTAGAAATACACAGCACACAGTGCAAATACACTAGAAATACATAGCACACAGTCAAAATACACAGTAGAAATACAGAGCAGACAAGAGAAATACACAGTAGAAATACACAGCACACAGTAGAAATACACAGTAGAAATACACAGCACACAGTAGTAATACAGAGCAGACAATAGAAATACACAGTGGAAATACACGTCACAGTAGAAATACACATCACAATAGAAATACACAGTAGAAATGCACATCACAATAGAAATACACAGTAGAAATACACATCACAGTAGTAATACAGAGCAGACAATAGAAATACACAGTGGAAATACACGTCACAGTAGAAATACACATCACAATAGAAATACACAGTAGAAATGCACATCACAATAGAAATACACAGTAGAAACACACAGCACACAGTAGTAATACAGAGCAGACAATAGAAATACACAGTGGAAATACACGTCACAGTAGAAATACACATCACAATAGAAATACACAGTAGAAATGCACATCACAATAGAAATACACAGTAGAAATACACATCACAGTAGTAATACAGAGCAGACAATAGAAATACACAGTGGAAATACACGTCACAGTGGAAATACACATCACAATAGAAATACACAGTAGAAATGCACATCACAATAGAAATACACAGTAGAAACACACAGCACACAGTACAAATACACTAGAAATACATAGGACACAGTCGAAATATACAGTAGAAATACACATCACAATAGAAATACACAGTAGAAATACACAGCAGACAGTAGAAATACAGAGCAGACAATAGAAATACACAGTGGAAATACACATCACAGTAGAAGTACACATCACAATAGAAATACACAATAGAAATACACAGTAGAAATACACATCACAGTAGAAATACACATCACAATAGAAATACACAGTAGAAATACACATCACTGTAGAAACACACAGAAGAAATACACAGCACGCAGCGCAAATACACAAGAAATACATAGCACACAGTCAAAATACACAGTAGAAAAAAGGAGGACACAATAGATATACACAGAGAAATACAAATCACAGTAGAAATAGACAGTAGAAATACACATCACAATAGAAATACACAGTAGAAACACACAGCACACAGTACAAATACACTAGAAATACATAGGACACAGTCGAAATATACAGTAGAAATACACATCACAATAGACATACACAGTAGAAATACACAGCAGACAGTAGAAATACACAGCAGACAATAGAAATACACAGTGGAAATACACATCACAGTAGAAATACACATCACAATAGAAATACACAATAGAAATACACAGTAGAAATACACATCACAGTAGAAATACACATCACAATAGAAATACACAGTAGAAATACACATCACTGTAGAAACACAGAAGAAATACACAGCACACAGTGCAAATACACAAGAAATACATAGCACACAGTCAAAATACACAGTAGAAAAAAGGAGGAGACAATAGATATACACAGAGAAATACAAATCACAGTAGAAATACACAGTAGAAATACACATCACAATAGAAATACACAGTAGAAATACACAGCAAACAGTAGAAATACACTAGAAATACATAGCACACAGTCGAAATACACAGTAGAAATACGCATCACAGTAGAAATACACAGTAGAAATACACAGCACACAGTACAAATGCACTAGAAATACACAGCACAGTCGAAATACACAGAGCAGACAAGAGAAATACACAGTAGAAATACAGAGCGAACAATAGAAATAAACAGTAGAAATACACAGTAGAAATACACAGCACAGAGTTGAAATACACTTTAGAAATACAGAGCAGATAATAGAAATACACAGTAGAAATACACATCACAGTAGTAATACAGAGCAGACAATAGAAATACACAGTGGAAATACACGTCACAGTAGAAATACACATCACAATAGAAATACACAGTAGAAATACACAGCACACAGTACAAATACACTAGAAATACATAGGACACAGTCGAAATATACAGTAGAAATACACATCACAATAGAAATACACAGTAGAAAAAAGGAGGAGACAATAGACATACACAGAGAAATACAAATCACAGTAGAAATACATAGTAGAAATACACATCACAATAGAAGTACACAGTAGAAATACACAGCAAACAGTAGAAATACACTAGAAATACATATCACACAGTCGAAATACACAGTAGAAATACGCATCACAGTAGAAATACACAGTAGAAATACACAGCACACAGTACAAATGCACTAGAAATACACAGCACAGTCGAAATACACAGTAGAAATACAGAGCAGACAAGAGAAATACACAGTAGAAATACAGAGCCAACAATAGAAATAAACAGTAGAAATACACAGCACAGAGTTGAAATACACTTTAGAAATACAGAGCAGATAATAGAAATACACAGTAGAAATACACATCACAGTAGTAATACAGAGCAGACAATAGAAATACACAGTGGAAATACATGTCACAGTAGAAATACACATCACAATAGAAATACACAGTAGAAATGCACATCACAATAGAAATACACAGTAGAAATACACAGCACACAGTAGAAATACACTAGAAATACATAGGACACAGTCGAAATATACAGTAGAAATACACATTACAATAGAAATACACAGTAGAAATACACAGCAGACAGTAGAAATACACAGCAGACAATAGAAATACACAGTGGAAATACACATCACAGTAGAAATACACATCACAATAGAAATACAAAGTAGAAATACACATCACAGTAGAAATACACATCACAATAGAAATACACAGTAGAAATACACATCACAATAGAAATACACAGTAGAAATACACATCACTGTAGAAAAACACAGAAGAAATACACAGCACACAGTGCAAATACACAAGAAATACATAGCACACAGTCAAAATACACAGTAGAAAAAAGGAGGAGACAATAGACATACACAGAGAAATACAACTCACAGTAGAAATACACATCACAATAGAAATACACAGTAGAAATACACAGCACACAGTGCAAATACACTAGAAATACATAGCACACAGTCAAAATACACAGTAGAAATACAGAGCAGACAAGAGAAATACACAGTAGAAATACACAGCACACAGTAGAAATACACAGTAGAAATACACAGCACACAGTAGTAATACAGAGCAGACAATAGAAATACACAGTGGAAATACACGTCACAGTAGAAATACACATCACAATAGAAATACACAGTAGAAATGCACATCACAATAGAAATACACAGTAGAAATACACATCACAGTAGTAATACAGAGCAGACAATAGAAATACACAGTGGAAATACACGTCACAGTAGAAATACACATCACAATAGAAATACACAGTAGAAATGCACATCACAATAGAAATACACAGTAGAAACACACAGCACACAGTAGTAATACAGAGCAGACAATAGAAATACACAGTGGAAATACACGTCACAGTAGAAATACACATCACAATAGAAATACACAGTAGAAATGCACATCACAATAGAAATACACAGTAGAAACACACAGCACACAGTACAAATACACTAGAAATACATAGGACACAGTCGAAATATACAGTAGAAATACACATCACAATAGAAATACACAGTAGAAATACACAGCAGACAGTAGAAATACAGAGCAGACAATAGAAATACACAGTGGAAATACACATCACAGTAGAAGTACACATCACAATAGAAATACACAATAGAAATACACAGTAGAAATACACATCACAGTAGAAATACACATCACAATAGAAATACACAGTAGAAATACACATCACTGTAGAAACACACAGAAGAAATACACAGCACGCAGCGCAAATACACAAGAAATACATAGCACACAGTCAAAATACACAGTAGAAAAAAGGAGGACACAATAGATATACACAGAGAAATACAAATCACAGTAGAAATAGACAGTAGAAATACACATCACAATAGAAATACACAGTAGAAACACACAGCACACAGTACAAATACACTAGAAATACATAGGACACAGTCGAAATATACAGTAGAAATACACATCACAATAGACATACACAGTAGAAATACACAGCAGACAGTAGAAATACACAGCAGACAATAGAAATACACAGTGGAAATACACATCACAGTAGAAATACACATCACAATAGAAATACACAATAGAAATACACAGTAGAAATACACATCACAGTAGAAATACACATCACAATAGAAATACACAGTAGAAATACACATCACTGTAGAAACACAGAAGAAATACACAGCACACAGTGCAAATACACAAGAAATACATAGCACACAGTCAAAATACACAGTAGAAAAAAGGAGGAGACAATAGATATACACAGAGAAATACAAATCACAGTAGAAATACACAGTAGAAATACACATCACAATAGAAATACACAGTAGAAATACACAGCAAACAGTAGAAATACACTAGAAATACATAGCACACAGTCGAAATACACAGTAGAAATACGCATCACAGTAGAAATACACAGTAGAAATACACAGCACACAGTACAAATGCACTAGAAATACACAGCACAGTCGAAATACACAGAGCAGACAAGAGAAATACACAGTAGAAATACAGAGCGAACAATAGAAATAAACAGTAGAAATACACAGTAGAAATACACAGCACAGAGTTGAAATACACTTTAGAAATACAGAGCAGATAATAGAAATACACAGTAGAAATACACATCACAGTAGTAATACAGAGCAGACAATAGAAATACACAGTGGAAATACACGTCACAGTAGAAATACACATCACAATAGAAATACACAGTAGAAATACACAGCACACAGTACAAATACACTAGAAATACATAGGACACAGTCGAAATATACAGTAGAAATACACATCACAATAGAAATACACAGTAGAAAAAAGGAGGAGACAATAGACATACACAGAGAAATACAAATCACAGTAGAAATACATAGTAGAAATACACATCACAATAGAAGTACACAGTAGAAATACACAGCAAACAGTAGAAATACACTAGAAATACATATCACACAGTCGAAATACACAGTAGAAATACGCATCACAGTAGAAATACACAGTAGAAATACACAGCACACAGTACAAATGCACTAGAAATACACAGCACAGTCGAAATACACAGTAGAAATACAGAGCAGACAAGAGAAATACACAGTAGAAATACAGAGCCAACAATAGAAATAAACAGTAGAAATACACAGCACAGAGTTGAAATACACTTTAGAAATACAGAGCAGATAATAGAAATACACAGTAGAAATACACATCACAGTAGTAATACAGAGCAGACAATAGAAATACACAGTGGAAATACATGTCACAGTAGAAATACACATCACAATAGAAATACACAGTAGAAATGCACATCACAATAGAAATACACAGTAGAAATACACAGCACACAGTAGAAATACACTAGAAATACATAGGACACAGTCGAAATATACAGTAGAAATACACATTACAATAGAAATACACAGTAGAAATACACAGCAGACAGTAGAAATACACAGCAGACAATAGAAATACACAGTGGAAATACACATCACAGTAGAAATACACATCACAATAGAAATACAAAGTAGAAATACACATCACAGTAGAAATACACATCACAATAGAAATACACAGTAGAAATACACATCACAATAGAAATACACAGTAGAAATACACATCACTGTAGAAACACACAGAAGAAATACACAGCACACAGTGCAAATACACAAGAAATACATAGCACACAGTCAAAATACACAGTAGAAAAAAGGAGGAGACAATAGACATACACAGAGAAATACAACTCACAGTAGAAATACACAGTAGAAATACACATCACAATAGAAATACACAGTAGAAATACACAGCAAACAGTAGAAATACACTAGAAATACATAGCACACAGTCGAAATACACAGTAGAAATACGCATCACAGTAGAAATACACAGTAGAAATACACAGCACACAGTACAAATGCACTAGAAATACACAGCACAGTCGAAATACACAGAGCAGACAAGAGAAATACACAGTAGAAATACAGAGCGAACAATAGAAATAAACAGTAGAAATACACAGTAGAAATACACAGCACAGAGTTGAAATACACTTTAGAAATACAGAGCAGATAATAGAAATACACAGTAGAAATACACATCACAGTAGTAATACAGAGCAGACAATAGAAATACACAGTGGAAATACACGTCACAGTAGAAATACACATCACAATAGAAATACACAGTAGAAATACACAGCACACAGTACAAATACACTAGAAATACATAGGACACAGTCGAAATATACAGTAGAAATACACATCACAATAGAAATACACAGTAGAAAAAAGGAGGAGACAATAGACATACACAGAGAAATACAAATCACAGTAGAAATACATAGTAGAAATACACATCACAATAGAAGTACACAGTAGAAATACACAGCAAACAGTAGAAATACACTAGAAATACATATCACACAGTCGAAATACACAGTAGAAATACGCATCACAGTAGAAATACACAGTAGAAATACACAGCAGACAGTACAAATGCACTAGAAATACACAGCACAGTCGAAATACACAGTAGAAATACAGAGCAGACAAGAGAAATACACAGTAGAAATACAGAGCCAACAATAGAAATAAACAGTAGAAATACACAGCACAGAGTTGAAATACACTTTAGAAATACAGAGCAGATAATAGAAATACACAGTAGAAATACACATCACAGTAGTAATACAGAGCAGACAATAGAAATACACAGTGGAAATACATGTCACAGTAGAAATACACATCACAATAGAAATACACAGTAGAAATGCACATCACAATAGAAATACACAGTAGAAATACACAGCACACAGTAGAAATACACTAGAAATACATAGGACACAGTCGAAATATACAGTAGAAATACACATTACAATAGAAATACACAGTAGAAATACACAGCAGACAGTAGAAATACACAGCAGACAATAGAAATACACAGTGGAAATACACATCACAGTAGAAATACACATCACAATAGAAATACAAAGTAGAAATACACATCACAGTAGAAATACACATCACAATAGAAATACACAGTAGAAATACACATCACAATAGAAATACACAGTAGAAATACACATCACTGTAGAAACACACAGAAGAAATACACAGCACACAGTGCAAATACACAAGAAATACATAGCACACAGTCAAAATACACAGTAGAAAAAAGGAGGAGACAATAGACATACACAGAGAAATACAACTCACAGTAGAAATACACAGTAGAAATACACATCACAATAGAAATACACAGTAGAAATACATAGCAAACAGTAGAAATACACTAGAAATACATAGCACACAGTCGAAATACACAGTAGAAATACGCATCACAGTAGAAATACACAGTAGAAATACACAGCGCACAGTACAAATGCACTAGAAATACACAGCACAGTCGAAATACACAGTAGAAATACAGAGCAGACAAGAGAAATACACATCACAATAGAAATACAGGGTAGATATACACCGCACACAGTACAAATACACTAGAAATACATAGCACAGTCAAAATACACAGTAGAATTACATATCACAATGGAAATACACATCACAGTAGAAATACACAGTAGAAATACACAGCACACAGTGCAAATACGCTAGAAATACATGGCACACAGTTGAAATGCACAGTAAAAATACACAGTATTTAATAACAACCAAATTGTGATAAGACAGAGGCCCATTACTTTTTCTCAGTGGGAGAAGAAAGGCATTCACACCTTAGGGGATGTTTATAATGATACTGGTCTTCGCTCATTTCAGGATCTGAAAGACTGTTATGACCTGCCAGGCTCATCTTTCTTTTTTTATCTTCAGCTTAGGGCGGCACTTAAGGCCTATGGAGTCCCGTGGGGTTAGCCACTGAAACAACACCCCTTTCACAAACTTGTTACGAGCAGAGGAACCTCCCGGGGCTTTGTCTCTACTTTTTATACTTTTCTACTGAAGTCCTCTTACAAGGACCTGCTCTTAGACAAATAGTGGAGAAGTGATTTTGATTGGGACACGGTTTGGTCTGACATTTTGTTGACTTCACGTAATCCAAATCACCAACAAATCCACCTGAATTATGCTCATAGAACTTACCTAACCCCACGAAGATTGCACTTAATGGGTCTGGTGGCTGACTCCCGGTGCACCCTGTGTTCCCTCGGGGCTCCTGGTACATTTCTTCACATGTTCTGGCAATGCCCTCCTGTCGCTAGTTTTTGGAGCCGTGTATCTTCTCACTTATCAAATATTTTTTCTTTGACAATTCCGGTGTCAATAACTACTTTACTCCTGAATGATTTATCTCAGTTTTCAACATCTGGACAGCAGAAAAGACTTATTTTTGCTGGCCTTACTGCAGCTAAGAAATTAGTAGCTATGAGGTAGAAACAGCCCGATAAGCTGTCAGTGAACAATTGGATCCTCACATTTCTTGATATTATTTACCTGGAGTTGTCCACTGCTCGTGTGATTGGAGTCAAGGAATCCGAGATTGAGCTGTGGGTCTCAGTGGCAGGGAAACTAAAGGAGCGGATCTAGCCACCTAATTTGCTAGTAGCTTTTGGTTCTGGGGGGCCCAGGGGTGGTGGTGGTGGTGGTGGGCGGGTGGGGTGGTTATTTTATATGTTGTTTTTTTTTTTTTTTTTTACTATTGTGGTTTTCTCATTCTTATGTCTGTCATCATGTTTTGTATTTGTTATTAAAATGCACTGCCTTTTTCAAAGTTTGGAAAATAAAATAAAAATTTCATCACAAGAAAAAAGAAATGCACAGTAGAAATACACAGCACACAGTCAAAATACACAGTAGAAATACACATCACAGTAGAAATACACAGTAGAAATACACAGCACACAGTGCAAATACACTAGAAATACATAGCACAAAGTCGAAATACACATTAGAAATACAGAGCAGACAAGAGAAATACACAGTAGAAATACACAGCACACAGTAGAAATACACAGTAGAAATACACAGCACACAGTAGAAATACACTAGAAATACATAGCAGACAGTAGAAATACATTGTAGAAATACACATCACAATGTCCAAATATACTGTAGAAATACACAGTAGAAATACACATCACAGTAGAAATATAGATCACAGTAGAAATACACATCACAGTAGAAATACACAGCACACAGTACAAATACTATAGAAATACATAGCACACAGTCAAAATACACAGTAGAAATACAGAGCCAACAATAGAAATAAACAGTAGAAATACACAGCACAGAGTTGAAATACACTTTAGAAATACAGAGCAGACAATAGAAATACACAGTAGAAATACACATCACAGTATAAATACAGAGCAGACAGTAGAAATACACAGTAGAAATACACATCACAATGGAAATACACATCACAGTCGAAATACACTTTAGAAATACACAGCACACAGTGCACATAGACTAGAAATACATAGCACACAGTTGAAGTACACAGTAGAAATACACAGCACAGAGTCCAAATACACTTAAGAAATACAGAGCAGACAATAGAAATACACAGTAGAAATAGACATCACAGTACAAATACACATCACAATAGAAATACACAGTAGAAATACACATTACAGTAGAAATACACATCACAATAGAAATACACAGTAGAAATACACAGCACACAGTACAAATACAGATCAGACAATAGAAATACACAGTAGAAATACACAGCACACAGTGCAAATACACACTAGAAATACACAGCACACAGTGCAAATACACTAGAAATACATAGCACACAGTTGAAATACACAGTAGAAATACACATCACAGTAGAAATACACATCACAATAGAAATACACAGTAGAAATACACAACACACAGTACAAATACACTAGAAATACATAGCACACAGTCTAAATACACAGTAGAAATACAGAGCAGACAAGAGAAACACACAGTAGAAATACACATCACAGTAGAAATACACAGTAGAAATACACAGCACACAATGCAAATACACAGTAGAAATACACAGCACACAGTGCAAATACACTAGAAATACATAGCACACAGTTGAAATACACAGTAGAAATACACACCACAGTAGAAGTACACATCACAATAGAAATACACAGTAGAAATACACATCACAGTAGAAATACACATCACAATAGAAATACACGGTACAAATACACAACACACAGTACAAATACACTAGAAATACATAGCACACAGTCTAAATACACAGTAGAAATACACATCACAATAGAATTACACAGTAGAAGTACACAGCACACAGTAGAAATACACAGCGCAGAGTCAAAATACACTTTAGAAATACAGAGCAGACAATAGAAATACACAGTAGAAATACACATCACAGTAGAAATACACTTCAGAAATATAGAGCAGACAATAGAAATACACAGTAGAAATACAAAGCCTCGTTTGCCATAAAGAAGATCCAAATTCAACCACTTCAGGCTAGAAAACTTAAGTGAAAGACCTTTTTTCAGTCAAATACAGCTTATGCAAATCAAAAATCAAATCAAATAAAATTTTATTTGTATAGCCCAAATTCACAAATCACAGTTTGCCTCAGAGGGCTTTACAATCTGTACAGAGACGACACCCTCTGTCCTTCGACCCTCGATTCGAGTGAGGAAAAACTTGCCCCCCCAAAAAAGGACCTTTTAACAGGCAAAAAAAATGCGGAAGAAACCTCAGGGAGAGCCACAGAGGAGGGATCCCTCTCCCAGGACGGACAGACGTGCAATAGATGTCGCATGTACAGAGCAGATCAACGAGATCACAATGTATTCAATTATAAGCAATGGTTGACAGGAGTGAAAGTACATAAAGATGTATTACAGCAATAATAATGAAATGCACATGGAAATGTGATTACTAGTGATAACAGTAGTAGTGATTAATGGTAAGGATGGTATGTAGTAATGCATTACAATAATAGTAGTGGAACGTATGTAACAGAGATGTGACTAATATTAGCGACAGTAGTGGTGGGTGTCAGGCAGGGTCATGGCAGTAGGCGCATCCACGATCAGGCAGGGCCATAGCAGTAGGCGCATCCACGATCAGGCAGGGCCATAGCAGTGGGCGCATCCAGTGGGCGCATCTATGCTACTGTAAGTGCAAAAAAAGCGACTTTCTCGGTCTGACACGCTGAAAATTGACATGAGCCAGTTTTCACCCTTAATGAATTAAATTCCAGGTAAAGCCTCGTTTGCCATAAAGAAGATCCAAATTCAACCACTTCAGGCTAGAAAAGAAGTGAAAGACCTTTTTTCAGTCAAATACAGCTTATGCTGTTGCCCAGCAGCCAGCAGCCAGTCAGCCCAGCACAGGTGCTGGCAATGATGACGACGAGCAGCCCAGCTGTTCCACATCATCATCTACTCTGCCTGAGTATTAGAGGAGGCTGAGAGGGGGCGCCCGTTGCTTGAACGTCGACTATTGTGGTCAGGTTAGCCGGCTGTGTACTAGCAGCACTCGTAAATCTTCGAATAGACTGTATTGTATATCTTTGCTAATCCTGTTCTCCTCTTTGTTTGTTCCAGGCTCCCTCCGTTAAAACCAGTGTCTCCTCGCTCCGTCCATGCCTTCCAGGCCCCTCACCTTCACCCTCACCTAACCACCACGTGGACCCTCCACCCTCTCTCCTCTCCCTGGATACCCAATCTCTCCCTCCTCTGCTCCACTCCCACGTAAAGTTGTTTAATAAAGTTGTTAAACTTGAAGCACGGTTCTGTGTCTTTGTCTCTGGGGTACCTGGCACATTTGGCTACTGTAACTTTAGAGCCTAACAGAACGTTCAAGTCACCATGAGCCAAGCCGGGTCCCCAGGGGCAGGGAACCAGACTCCTGCAGATTTAGGAGGTTTGATTGCCAAACAGGCCCGTGACCTTGCCGAGCTGCAGCAGGAGTTGAAGAAGGCCTTTCTCACTGTGCAAAGTCAGATAGCAGTGCTTGAAAGTGCCTCCCGTTCCACAGTAGGAACTGTGGCGTCCCTTTCCACCCAAGTGAGCGCCATCTCCGGAGCGTTGGCCGACATTCAGAAATCCCTGGATACCCTTACAGCCCGAACACCGGTCAGCGGACTTCCAGCTCCCATCGCCAACACCAGTCCCAGCCCTCCCAGTGCAGTGGCGGGTTCAGCGGCCTCCCCAGCCCAGTCGCACCCCCAAACTGAGCCCAACTTGGTCAGCCCTAGGCCGTTCGACGGAGACTTCATCCACTGTCGGGGTTTCCTCGCTCAATGTGAGTTACTTTTCACTCATCAGCCGTCTAGATATTCTTCCGATGGGTCTAGGATTGCCTTGGTCATGTCTCTTCTGATTGATGAGGCTCTCAGTTGGGCTATAGCTGCAGTTGAAGGCAACCTTTCTCTTGCTACTGACTACGCACAGTTTAAGAGGGAGTTTCAGGCAGTGTTCGATCACCCTGTAGACGGGAAGGACGCCGCCAGTCGTTTGCTGGTAATCCGTCAGGGGTCTCGCTCTGTGGCTCAGTATACCCTGGAGTTCCGAATCCTGGCAGCGGAGAGCCGATGGGACACCAATGCCCTTCTCAGTGTTTATCGCAAGGGGCTGAGTGATGCCATCAAGGATCTCGTTGTCCGCGACTGCCCTGAAACCCTCAACGACTTAATATCCCTGGCCCTCCTAATGGACTCCCGGCTTCAGGAACGTCGCGCAGACAGAGCCCATTGAGGCTCTCCTCGCCAACCCTCCCACCACCCAGCTACGGAGGTTCCAACTCTGTTCTCTGCTAGCCGAGCTGAGCCCCCTCCTTCACCTCTGCGTTCCCCAGCTCCTTTGGCTGATCACGACTCACACCAGAGGAGAGAGAACAGAGACTGAACAACAGGCTGTGTCTCTACTGTGGTGAGTCAGGTCATTTCATTCGCTCTTGCCCCACTCGCCCAAAAGATCCTGCTCGCTGGTAGGGGCTATACTGGTGAGCAAGACTATTTTCCACCAGCCCAAGAAGAATCCCAACCGCCTCTTCCCTGCTACGCTGGCCTGGGGCACAGAGACACTTTCTGTCAGCGCCCTCATTGATTCTGGTGCGGATGAGTGCCTCATGGACGTTTCCTTTGCCCGCCAAGCAGGTGTCCCCTTGGTTCCCTTGGACCACTCGTTGCTCCCCCAGGCCATAGACGGACGTCCATTAGGCGCTATCTCCTATTCTACCAGGCCCCTCATGCTCACCCTTTCAGGTAATCACACCGAGTCAATCTGTTTCTTTGTTCTACATGCCTTGGTGTTGGGTCGACCTTGGTTGGAGAAGCATGAGCCCCATATCTCCTGGGCCTCCGGCCGGATCCTGGGATAGAGCACTACCTGCCATGCAACCTGCCTGCGTTCCGCACTGTCCCCGCCCTGTGGTTCCCAAGCGGTGCCCTCTCCCCCAGACCTCACAGGTGTTCCCCCCGAGTATCATGATCTTGCCCCAGTGTTTAGTTAGGACAGGGCTATGTCGCTTCCCCCTCACCGGCCGTATGATTGTGCCATTAATCTCCTACCTGGGACCCCCTTCCTGAAGGGACGGCTTTACAACATCTCTCTTCCAGAGAAGGAAGCAATGCGCAACTACATTGCGGAATCCCTGCATTCAGGCATCATCAGACCCTCGTCTTCCCCCCTTGCAGCAGGCTTTTTCTTTGTGGCTAAAAAGGATGGCGGCCTGAGACCATGTATTGATTACCGTGGGCTAAACAAACTCACTTTGAAGAATAAATATCCTCTTCCCCTTATCAGCTCCACCCTCGAGCCACTTACTCATGCCAAAGTTTTCAAGAAGCTTGACCTCCGAAACGCCTACCACTTAGTCCGGATCAGGGAGGGCGACGAATGGAAAACGGCCTTCAACACCCATCTTGGCCACTTCGAGTATGCCGTTTGGCCTGTCCAATGCCCCGGCCGTTTTCCAAGCCCTTGTGAACGACGTGCTGAGAGACATGCTTAACATCTTTGCGGTGGTGTACCTGGACGACATCCTCGTCTTCTCCAAGTCTTTGGAGGAACACCACCAGCATATCCGCCTGGTTCTTCAGCGGCTGTTGGAGAATTGCCTGTACGTCAAGGCTGAAAAATGTGTGTTCCACTCTGACTCTGTTACGTACCTGGGCAATGTACTGGAGAATGGACAGACCCGGGTGGATCCTGCCAAGGTCAAGGCAGTAGAGGAATGGCCACGTCCCAACGACCGAACTCAGCTAAGGCGTTTCCTGGGGTTTGCTGGCTTCGTCTGCAGGTTCATCAAGGGTTTCAGTCAACTAGCAGCCCCTCTCAATTCCCTCACTTCCCCTTTCACTCCTTTCTCCTGGACAGCGGAGGCGGAGGCAGCTTTCTGTAAGCTTAAGAGCCTGTTCGTTTCAGCTCCTGTGCTGGTCTACCCCAACCCAACAAGGCAGTTTGTCGTCGAAGTAGATGCCTCGGATACGGGCATCGGGGCAGTTCTCTCTCAACGGTCTGAGGGGGACCAGAGAGTGCATCCTTGTGCCTACAACCCCGCTGAGTGGAACTACGACGTGGGCAATAAGGAGCTACTGGCGGTCCATGATGCACTGAAAGAGTGGAGACACTGGTTGGAGGGAGCGAAGCTGCCATTCATAGTGTGGTCAGACCACAAGAATCTGACCTACTTAAGGACAGCAAAGAGGCTTAACTCCAGATAGGCCCGCTGGGCCCTATTTTTCAGCCGGTTTGATTTTGCCCTTAGTTACCGCCCGGGTTCCAAGAACATCAGGGCTGATGCTCTCTCCCGTCAGGTCACTGGGGAACTACCTGAGGTCCAAGAGGTGCCGAACACCATCCTTTCCCCCACCCGAGTCGTGGGTGTAGTCACCTGGCCTATCGACTCCATGGTAAGGCGGGCCCAGCGAACCCAGCCTGATCCGGGCAATGGACCCCGAAACAGACTGTTCGTTCCCACCTCTGTCTGCCCACAAGTGTTGGAGTGGGGTCACTCCAGTCACATTGCCTGCCACCCAGGGGAACGCCGAACAGCAGAATTCATCAGCCGCAGATTCTGGTGGCCCTCCCTCAACAAGGATGTTAAGGAGTTTGTAGCTGCCTGCACCGTCTGCGCCCGGAGCAAGGCTTCCCATCGTCCTCCAGCGGGCCTGCTTTAACCACTCCCCGTCCCCACTCGGCCATGGTCCCACATAGGTATGGACTTTGTTACAGGGCTCTCGGTATCCCAGGGCAATAATACCATCCTGACTGTGGTTGACCGGTTCTCTAAGGCTGTCCACTTTATTCCACTCCCCAAGCTTCCTTCCGCTGTAGAGACTGCAGACCTCCTCACCCTCCATGTTGTTCGCCTGCATGGAATTCCCTCAGACATTGTGTCTGACCGTGGTCCCCAATTCGTCTCAAAGGTGTGGCAAGCCTTCTGTAAGGGAATCGGGGCCACAGTCAGCCTCTCCTCTGGCCACCATCCACAGACCAATGGGCAAACAGAGCGTGCCAACCAGACACTTGAGACGGCCCTTCGCTGTGTCACCACCAGCAACCCTTTGACCTGGTCCAGATACCTGCCCTGGGTGGAGTACTCTCTCAACGCCATGGAGAGCGCAGCAACTGGTATGTCCCCTTTCCAATGCTCACTGGGTTACCAACCCCCTCTGTTTCCCCAACAGGAGCTGGAGGTGGCAGTCCCATCCACCAGGGTCCACCTCCGCCGGTGTAGACGGGTCTGGAAGGCGGCCTGGGCTGCGCTTCTTCGTACCACCGCACAAGCCCAGCGTGGGGCCAACCAGTGGAGGGTATGCGCTCCTGTCTACCAACCTGGCCAGAAGGTTTGGCTGTTGGCCCGGGATCTGCGCCTCCAGACCTCTCAGACCTCAACCCGCAAGCTGAATCCCCGGTATGTTGGCCCCTACTCTGTGGAACGCGTCATTAGCCCTTTGGCAGTACGTCTGATTCTCCCTCCTGCTCTCAAGGTTCACCCAGTTTTCCACGTCTCTCAGCTTAAACCTGTGGCCACAAGCGCCTTGTCTCCTGTTTCAGCTCCTCCGCCTCCCGAGTCCTGGCTGATGGTGACCCTGTGTGGACAGTTCACAAGCTGCTCGCCGTCCGTCGCCGTGGTCGGGGATTCCAGTACTTAGTGGACTGGGAAGGCTATGGTCCCAAAGAACGATGCTGGGTGCACTCGTCTTACCTCGCTGACTCCTCCTTGTTGGATGCTTTCTACAGGGACAACCCAGGTGCCCCTGAGCGGTCATCCGGTGCCTCCCCTCAGGGGGGGGGTACTGTTGGGGCTGCCCAGCAGCCAGCAGCCAGTCAGCCCAGCTCAGGTGCTGGCAATGATGACGACGAGCAGCCCAGCTGCTCCACATCGTCATCTACTCTGCCTGAGTATTAGAGGAGGCTGAGAGGGGGCGCCCGTTGCTTGAACGTCGACTATTGTGGTCAGGTTAGCTGGCTGTGTACTAGCAGCACTCGTAAATCTTCGAATAGACTGTATTGTATATCTTTGCTAATCCTGTTCTCCTCTTTGTTTGTTCCAGGCTCCCTTCGTTAAAACCAGTGTCTCCTCGCTCCATCCACGCCTTCCAGGCCCCTCACCTAACCACCACGTGGACCCTCCACCCTCTCTCCTCTCCCTGGATACCCAGTCTCTCCCTCCTCGGCCCAGCTCCACTCCCACGTAAAGTTGTTTAATAAAGTTGTTAAACTTGAAGCACGGTTCTGTGTCTTTGTCTCTGGGGTACCTGGCACATTTGGCTACTGTAACTTTAGAGCCTAACATGTGCTACTGTAAGTGCAAAAAAAGGGCTCTTCTCGGTCTGACACGCTGAAAATTGACATGTGCCAGTTTTCACCCTTAATGAATTAAATTCCAGGTAAAGCCTCGTGTGCCATAAAGAAGATCCAAATTCAACCACTTCAGGCTAGAAAACTTAAGTGAAAGACCTTTTTTCAGTCAAATACAGCTTATGCTACTGTAAGTGCAAAAAAAGGGCCTTTCTCGGTCTGACACGCTGAAAATTGACATGAGCAAGTTTTCACCCTTAATGGATTAAATTCCAGGTAAAGCCTCGTTTGCCATAAAGAGGATCCAAATTCAACCACTTCAGGCTAGAAAACTTAAGTGAAAGACCTTTTTTCAGTCAAATACAGCTTATGCTACTGTAAGTGCAATAAAAGGGACTTTCTCGGTCTGACACGCTGAAAATTGACATGAGCCAGTTTTCACCCTTAATAAATTAAATTCCAGGTAAAAACTGCTTTGCCATGAAGAAGATCCAAATTCAACCAGTTCAGGCTAGAAAACCTGTTTGAAAGACCTTTTTTCAGTGAAATGCAGCTTAGGAGACTGTACAGTGCAGAAACAGGCTCCTCTCGCTCTGACACGCTGATTTTTGACATAAGCCACTTTTCACCCTTAATGAATTAAATTCCAGGTAAAAACTCCCTTGCCATGAAGAAGATCCAAATTCAACCAGGTCAGGCTAGAAAACCTGTTTGAAAGACCCTTTTTCAGTGAAATGCAGCTTAGTGCAAAAACAGGCTGCTCTCGCTCTGAAACGCTCATTTTTCACATAAGCCACTTTTCAGCCTTAGGCGACTGTACAGTGCTAAAACAGCCTCCTATCGCTCTGAAACGCTCATTTTTCACATAAGCCACTTTTCACCCTTAATGAATGAAATTCCAGGTAAAAACTCCTTTGCCATGAAGAAGATCCAAATTCAACCAGTTCAGGCTAGTAAACCTGTTTGAAAGACCTTTTTTCAGTGAAATGCAGCTTAGTGCAAAAACAGGCTGCTCTCGCTCTGAAACGCTCATTTTTCACATAAGCCACTTTTCACCCTTAATGAATGAAATTCCAGGTAAAAACTCCTTTGCCATGAAGAAGATACAAATTCAACCAGTTCAGGCTAGTAAACCTGTTTGAAAGACCTTTTTTCAGTGAAATGCAGCTTAGTGCAAAAACAGGCTGCTCTCGCTCTGAAACGCTCATTTTTCACATAAGCCACTTTTCAGCCTTAGGCTAAAACAGCCTCCTATCGCTCTGAAACGCTCATTTTTGACATAAGCCACTTTTCAGCCTTAGGCGACTGTACAGTGCTAAAACAGCCTCCTATCGCTCTGAAACGCTCATTTTTGACATAACCCACTTTTCAGCCTTAATGAATGAAATTCCAGGTAAAAACTCCTTTGCCATGAAGAAGATCCAAATTCAACCAGTTCAGGCTAGTAAACCTGTTTGAAAGACCTTTTTTCAGTGAAATGCAGCTTAGTGCAAAAACAGGCTGCTCTCGCTCTGAAACGCTCATTTTTCACATAAGCCACTTTTCAGCCTTAGGCGACTGTACAGTGCTAAAACAGCCTCCTATCGCTCTGAAACGCTCATTTTTGACATAACCCACTTTTCAGCCTTAATGAATTAAATTCCAGGTAAAAACTCCTTTGCCATGAAGAAGATCCAAATTCAACAAGTTCAGGCTAGTAAACCTGTTTGAAAGACCTTTTTTCAGTGAAATGCAGCTTAGTGCAAAAACAGGCTGCTCTCGCTCTGAAACGCTCATTTTTCACATGAGCCACTTTTCAGCCTTAGGCGACTGTGCAGTGCTAAAACAGCCTCCTATCGCTCTGAAACGCTCATTTTTGACATAAGCCACTTTTCACCTTTAATGAATGAAATTCCAGGTAAAAACTCCTTTGCCATGAAGAAGATCCAAATTCATCCAGTTCAGGCTAGTAAACCTGGTTGAAAGACCTTTTTTCAGTGAAATGCAGCTTAGTGCCAAAACAGGCTGCTCTCGCTCTGAAACGCTCATTTTTCACATAAGCCACTTTTCAGCCTTATAGGCGACTGTACAGTGCAAAAACAGCCTCCTCTCGCTCTGAAACGCTCATTTTTCACATAAGCCACTTTTCAGCCTTAGGCGACTGTACAGTGCTAAAACAGCCTCCTATCGCTCTGAAACGCTCATTTTTGACATAACCCACTTTTCAGCCTTAATGAATTAAATTCCAGGTAAAAACTCATTTGCCATGAAGAAGATCCAAATTCAACCAGTTCAGGCTAGTAAACCTGTTTGAAAGACCTTTTTTCAGTGAAATGCAGCTTAGTGCAAAAACAGGCTGCTCTCGCTCTGAAACGCTCATTTTTCACATAAGCCACTTTTCAGCGCTAAAACAGCCTCCAATCGCTCTGAAACGCTCATTTTTGACATAAGCCACTTTTCACCTTTAATGAATGAAATTCCAGGTAAAAACTCCTTTGCCATGAATAAGATCCAAATTCAACCAGTTCAGGCTAGTAAACCTGTTTGAAAGACCTTTTTTCAGTAAAATGCAGCTTAGTGCAAAAACAGGCTGCTCTCGCTCTGAAACGCTCATTTTTCACATAAGCCACTTTTCAGCGCTAAAACAGCCTCCAATCGCTCTGAAACGCTCATTTTTGACATAAGCCACTTTTCACCTTTAATGAATGAAATTCCAGGTAAAAACTCCTTTGCCATGAAGAAGATCCAAATTCAACCAGTTCAGGCTAGTAAACCTGTTTGAAAGACCTTTTTTCAGTGAAATGCAGCTTAGTGCAAAAACAGGCTGCTCTCGCTCTGAAACGCTCATTTTTCACATAAGCCACTTTTCAGCCTTAGGCGACTGTACAGTGCTAAAACAGCCTCCAATCGCTCTGAAACGCTCATTTTTGACATAAGCCACTTTTCACCTTTAATGAATGAAATTCCAGGTAAAAACTCCTTTGCCATGAAGAAGATCCAAATTCAACCAGTTCAGGCTAGTAAACCTGTTTGAAAGACCTTTTTTCAGTGAAATGCAGCTTAGTGCAAAAACAGGCTGCTCTCGCTCTGAAACGCTCATTTTTCACATAAGCCACTTTTCAGCGCTAAAACAGCCTCCAATCGCTCTGAAACGCTCATTTTTGACATAAGCCACTTTTCACCTTTAATGAATGAAATTCCAGGTAAAAACTCCTTTGCCATGAAGAAGATCCAAATTCAACCAGTTCAGGCTAGTAAACCTGTTTGAAAGACCTTTTTTCAGTGAAATGCAGCTTAGTGCAAAAACAGGCTGCTCTCGCTCTGAAACGCTCATTTTTCACATAAGCCACTTTTCAGCCTTAGGAGACTGTACAGTGCTAAAACAGCCTCCTATCGCTCTGAAACGCTCATTTTTGACATAACCCACTTTTCAGCCTTAATGAATTAAATTCCAGGTAAAAACTCCTTTGCCATGAAGAAGATCCAAATTCAACAAGTTCAGGCTACTAAACCTGTTTGAAAGACCTTTTTTCAGTGAAATGCAGCTTAGTGCAAAAACAGGCTGCTCTCGCTCTGAAACGCTCATTTTTCACATAAGCCACTTTTCAGCCTTAGGCGACTGTACAGTGCAAAAACAGGCTGCTCTCGCTCTGAAACGCTCATTTTTCACATAAGCCACTTTTCAGCGCTAAAACAGCCTCCAATCGCTCTGAAACGCTCATTTTTGACATAAGCCACTTTTCACCTTTAATGAATGAAATTCCAGGTAAAAACTCCTTTGCCATGAAGAAGATCCAAATTCATCCAGTTCAGGCTAGTAAACCTGGTTGAAAGACCTTTTTTCAGTGAAATGCAGCTTAGTGCCAAAACAGGCTGCTCTCGCTCTGAAACGCTCATTTTTCACATAAGCCACTTTTCAGCCTTATAGGCGACTGTACAGTGCAAAAACAGCCTCCTCTCGCTCTGAAACGCTCATTTTTCACATAAGCCACTTTTCAGCCTTAGGCGACTGTACAGTGCTAAAACAGCCTCCTATCGCTCTGAAACGCTCATTTTTGACAAAACCCACTTTTCAGCCTTAATGAATTAAATTCCAGGTAAAAACTCATTTGCCATGAAGAAGATCCAAATTCAACCAGTTCAGGCTAGTAAACCTGTTTGAAAGACCTTTTTTCAGTGAAATGCAGCTTAGTGCAAAAACAGGCTGCTCTCGCTCTGAAACGCTCATTTTTCACATAAGCCACTTTTCAGCGCTAAAACAGCCTCCAATCGCTCTGAAACGCTCATTTTTGACATAAGCCACTTTTCACCTTTAATGAATGAAATTCCAGGTAAAAACTCCTTTGCCATGAATAAGATCCAAATTCAACCAGTTCAGGCTAGTAAACCTGTTTGAAAGACCTTTTTTCAGTAAAATGCAGCTTAGTGCAAAAACAGGCTGCTCTCGCTCTGAAACGCTCATTTTTCACATAAGCCACTTTTCAGCGCTAAAACAGCCTCCAATCGCTCTGAAACGCTCATTTTTGACATAAGCCACTTTTCACCTTTAATGAATGAAATTCCAGGTAAAAACTCCTTTGCCATGAAGAAGATCCAAATTCAACCAGTTCAGGCTAGTAAACCTGTTTGAAAGACCTTTTTTCAGTGAAATGCAGCTTAGTGCAAAAACAGGCTGCTCTCGCTCTGAAACGCTCATTTTTCACATAAGCCACTTTTCAGCCTTAGGCGACTGTACAGTGCTAAAACAGCCTCCAATCGCTCTGAAACGCTCATTTTTGACATAAGCCACTTTTCACCTTTAATGAATGAAATTCCAGGTAAAAACTCCTTTGCCATGAAGAAGATCCAAATTCAACCAGTTCAGGCTAGTAAACCTGTTTGAAAGACCTTTTTTCAGTGAAATGCAGCTTAGTGCAAAAACAGGCTGCTCTCGCTCTGAAACGCTCATTTTTCACATAAGCCACTTTTCAGCGCTAAAACAGCCTCCAATCGCTCTGAAACGCTCATTTTTGACATAAGCCACTTTTCACCTTTAATGAATGAAATTCCAGGTAAAAACTCCTTTGCCATGAAGAAGATCCAAATTCAACCAGTTCAGGCTAGTAAACCTGTTTGAAAGACCTTTTTTCAGTGAAATGCAGCTTAGTGCAAAAACAGGCTGCTCTCGCTCTGAAACGCTCATTTTTCACATAAGCCACTTTTCAGCCTTAGGAGACTGTACAGTGCTAAAACAGCCTCCTATCGCTCTGAAACGCTCATTTTTGACATAACCCACTTTTCAGCCTTAATGAATTAAATTCCAGGTAAAAACTCCTTTGCCATGAAGAAGATCCAAATTCAACAAGTTCAGGCTACTAAACCTGTTTGAAAGACCTTTTTTCAGTGAAATGCAGCTTAGTGCAAAAACAGGCTGCTCTCGCTCTGAAACGCTCATTTTTCACATAAGCCACTTTTCAGCCTTAGGCGACTGTACAGTGCAAAAACAGGCTGCTCTCGCTCTGAAACGCTCATTTTTCACATAAGCCACTTTTCAGCGCTAAAACAGCCTCCAATCGCTCTGAAACGCTCATTTTTGACATAAGCCACTTTTCACCTTTAATGAATGAAATTCCAGGTAAAAACTCCTTTGCCATGAAGAAGATCCAAATTCAACCAGTTCAGGCTAGTAAACCTGTTTGAAAGACCTTTTTTCAGTGAAATGCAGCTTAGTGCAAAAACAGGCTGCTCTCGCTCTGAAACGCTCATTTTTCACATAAGCCACTTTTCAGCCTTAGGCGACTGTACAGTGCTAAAACAGCCTCCAATCGCTCTGAAACGCTCATTTTTGACATAAGCCACTTTTCACCTTTAATGAATGAAATTCCAGGTAAAAACTCCTTTGCCATGAAGAAGATCCAAATTCAACCAGTTCAGGCTAGTAAACCTGTTTGAAAGACCTTTTTTCAGTGAAATGCAGCTTAGTGCAAAAACAGGCTGCTCTCGCTCTGAAACGCTCATTTTTCACATAAGCCACTTTTCAGCGCTAAAACAGCCTCCAATCGCTCTGAAACGCTCATTTTTCACATAAGCCACTTTTCACCTTTAATGAATGAAATTCCAGGTAAAAACTCCTTTGCCATGAAGAAGATCCAAATTCAACCAGTTCAGGCTAGTAAACCTGTTTGAAAGACCTTTTTTCAGTGAAATGCAGCTTAGTGCAAAATCAGGCTGCTCTCGCTCTGAAACGCTCATTTTTCACATAAGCCACTTTTCAGCGCTAAAACAGCCTCCAATCGCTCTGAAACGCTCATTTTTGACATAAGCCACTTTTCAGCCTTAAAGAATGAAATTCCAGGTAAAAACTCCTTTGCCATGAAGAAGATCCAAATTCAACCAGTTCAGGCTAGTAAACCTGTTTGAAAGACCTTTTTTCAGTGAAATGCAGCTTAGTGCAAAAACAGGCTGCTCTCGCTCTGAAACGCTCATTTTTCACATGAGCCACTTTTCAGCCTTAGGCGACTGTACAGTGCTAAAACAGCCTCCTATCGCTCTGAAACGCTCATTTTTGACATAACCCACTTTTCAGCCTTAATGAATTAAATTCCAGGTAAAAACTCATTTGCCATGAAGAAGATCCAAATTCAACCAGTTCAGGCTAGTAAACCTGTTTGAAAGACCTTTTTTCAGTGAAATGCAGCTTAGTGCAAAAACAGGCTGCTCTCGCTCTGAAACGCTCATTTTTCACATAAGCCACTTTTCAGCGCTAAAACAGCCTCCAATCGCTCTGAAACGCTCATTTTTGACATAAGCCACTTTTCACCTTTAATGAATGAAATTCCAGGTAAAAACTCCTTTGCCATGAAGAAGATCCAAATTCAACCAGTTCAGGCTAGTAAACCTGTTTGAAAGACCTTTTTTCAGTGAAATGCAGCTTAGTGCAAAAACAGGCTGCTCTCGCTCTGAAACGCTCATTTTTCACATAAGCCACTTTTCAGCCTTAGGAGACTGTACAGTGCTAAAACAGCCTCCTATCGCTCTGAAACGCTCATTTTTGACATAACCCACTTTTCAGCTTTAATGAATTAAATTCCAGGTAAAAACTCCTTTGCCATGAAGAAGATCCAAATTCAACAAGTTCAGGCTACTAAACCTGTTTGAAAGACCTTTTTTCAGTGAAATGCAGCTTAGTGCAAAAACAGGCTGCTCTCGCTCTGAAACGCTCATTTTTCACATAAGCCACTTTTCAGCCTTATAGGCGACTGTACAGTGCAAAAACAGCCTCCTCTCGCTCTGAAACGCTCATTTTTCACATAAGCCACTTTTCAGCCTTAGGCGACTGTACAGTGCTAAAACAGCCTCCTATCGCTCTGAAACGCTCATTTTTGACATAACCCACTTTTCAGCCTTAATGAATGAAATTCCAGGTAAAAACTCCTTTGCCATGAAGAAGATCCAAATTCAACAAGTTCAGGCTAGTAAACCTGTTTGAAAGACCTTTTTTCAGTGAAATGCAGCTTAGTGCAAAAACAGGCTGCTCTCGCTCTGAAACGCTCATTTTTCACATAAGCCACTTTTCAGCCTTAGGCGACTGTGCAGTGCTAAAACAGCCTCCTATCGCTCTGAAACGCTCATTTTTGACATAAGCCACTTTTCACCCTTAATGAATGAAATTCCAGGTAAAAACTCCTTTGCCGTGAAGAAGATCCAAATTCAACCAGTTCAGGCTAGTAAACCTGTTTGAAAGACCTTTTTTCAGTGAAATGCAGCTTAGTGCAAAAACAGGCTGCTCTCGCTCTGAAACGCTCATTTTTCACATAAGCCACTTTTCAGCCTTAGGCGACTGTACAGTGCAAAAACAGGCTGCTCTCGCTCTGAAACGCTCATTTTTCACATAAGCCACTTTTCAGCGCTAAAACAGCCTCCAATCGCTCTGAAACGCTCATTTTTGACATAAGCCACTTTTCACCTTTAATGAATGAAATTCCAGGTAAAAACTCCTTTGCCATGAAGAAGATCCAAATTCAACCAGTTCAGGCTAGTAAACCTGTTTGAAAGACCTTTTTTCAGTGAAATGCAGCTTAGTGCAAAAACAGGCTGCTCTCGCTCTGAAACGCTCATTTTTCACATAAGCCACTTTTCAGCCTTAGGCGACTGTACAGTGCTAAAACAGCCTCCAATCGCTCTGAAACGCTCATTTTTGACATAAGCCACTTTTCACCTTTAATGAATGAAATTCCAGGTAAAAACTCCTTTGCCATGAAGAAGATCCAAATTCAACCAGTTCAGGCTAGTAAACCTGTTTGAAAGACCTTTTTTCAGTGAAATGCAGCTTAGTGCAAAAACAGGCTGCTCTCGCTCTGAAACGCTCATTTTTCACATAAGCCACTTTTCAGCGCTAAAACAGCCTCCAATCGCTCTGAAACGCTCATTTTTCACATAAGCCACTTTTCACCTTTAATGAATGAAATTCCAGGTAAAAACTCCTTTGCCATGAAGAAGATCCAAATTCAACCAGTTCAGGCTAGTAAACCTGTTTGAAAGACCTTTTTTCAGTGAAATGCAGCTTAGTGCAAAATCAGGCTGCTCTCGCTCTGAAACGCTCATTTTTCACATAAGCCACTTTTCAGCGCTAAAACAGCCTCCAATCGCTCTGAAACGCTCATTTTTGACATAAGCCACTTTTCAGCCTTAAAGAATGAAATTCCAGGTAAAAACTCCTTTGCCATGAAGAAGATCCAAATTCAACCAGTTCAGGCTAGTAAACCTGTTTGAAAGACCTTTTTTCAGTGAAATGCAGCTTAGTGCAAAAACAGGCTGCTCTCGCTCTGAAACGCTCATTTTTCACATGAGCCACTTTTCAGCCTTAGGCGACTGTACAGTGCTAAAACAGCCTCCTATCGCTCTGAAACGCTCATTTTTGACATAACCCACTTTTCAGCCTTAATGAATTAAATTCCAGGTAAAAACTCCTTTGCCATGAAGAAGATGCAAATTCAACAAGTTCAGGCTAGTAAACCTGTTTGAAAGACCTTTTTTCAGTGAAATGCAGCTTAGTGCAAAAACAGGCTGCTCTCGCTCTGAAACGCTCATTTTTCACATAAGCCACTTTTCAGCCTTAGGCGACTGTGCAGTGCTAAAACAGCCTCCTATCTCTCTGAAACGCTCATTTTTGACATAAGCCACTTTTCACCCTTAATGAATTAAATTCCAGGTAAAAACTCCTTTGCCATGAAGAAGATCCAAATTCAACCAGTTCAGGCTAGTAAACCTGTTTGAAAGACCTTTTTTCAGTGAAATGCAGCTTAGTGCAAAAACAGGCTGCTCTCGCTCTGAAACGCTCATTTTTCACATAAGCCACTTTTCAGCGCTAAAACAGCCTCCAATCGCTCTGAAACGCTCATTTTTGACATAAGCCACTTTTCACCTTTAATGAATGAAATTCCAGGTAAAAACTCCTTTGCCATGAAGAAGATCCAAATTCATCCAGTTCAGGCTAGTAAACCTGGTTGAAAGACCTTTTTTCAGTGAAATGCAGCTTAGTGCCAAAACAGGCTGCTCTCGCTCTGAAACGCTCATTTTTCACATAAGCCACTTTTCAGCCTTATAGGCGACTGTACAGTGCAAAAACAGCCTCCTCTCGCTCTGAAACGCTCATTTTTCACATAAGCCACTTTTCAGCCTTAGGCGACTGTACAGTGCTAAAACAGCCTCCTATCGCTCTGAAACGCTCATTTTTGACATAACCCACTTTTCAGCCTTAATGAATTAAATTCCAGGTAAAAACTCATTTGCCATGAAGAAGATCCAAATTCAACCAGTTCAGGCTAGTAAACCTGTTTGAAAGACCTTTTTTCAGTGAAATGCAGCTTAGTGCAAAAACAGGCTGCTCTCGCTCTGAAACGCTCATTTTTGACATAAGCCACTTTTCACCTTTAATGAATGAAATTCCAGGTAAAAACTCCTTTGCCATGAATAAGATCCAAATTCAACCAGTTCAGGCTAGTAAACCTGTTTGAAAGACCTTTTTTCAGTGAAATGCAGCTTAGTGCAAAAACAGGCTGCTCTCGCTCTGAAACGCTCATTTTTCACATAAGCCACTTTTCAGCCTTAGGAGACTGTACAGTGCTAAAACAGCCTCCTATCGCTCTGAAACGCTCATTTTTGACATAACCCACTTTTCAGCCTTAATGAATTAAATTCCAGGTAAAAACTCCTTTGCCATGAAGAAGATCCAAATTCAACAAGTTCAGGCTACTAAACCTGTTTGAAAGACCTTTTTTCAGTGAAATGCAGCTTAGTGCAAAAACAGGCTGCTCTCGCTCTGAAACGCTCATTTTTCACATAAGCCACTTTTCAGCCTTAGGCGACTGTGCAGTGCTAAAACAGCCTCCTATCGCTCTGAAACGCTCATTTTTGACATAACCCACTTTTCAGCCTTAATGAATTAAATTCCAGGTAAAAACTCCTTTGCCATGAAGAAGATCCAAATTCAACAAGTTCAGGCTACTAAACCTGTTTGAAAGACCTTTTTTCAGTGAAATGCAGCTTAGTGCAAAAACAGGCTGCTCTCGCTCTGAAACGCTCATTTTTGACATAAGCCACTTTTCACCTTTAATGAATGAAATTCCAGGTAAAAACTCCTTTGCCATGAAGAAGATCCAAATTCATCCAGTTCAGGCTAGTAAACCTGGTTGAAAGACCTTTTTTCAGTGAAATGCAGCTTAGTGCAAAAACAGGCTGCTCTCGCTCTGAAACGCTCATTTTTCACATAAGCCACTTTTCAGCCTTAGGCGACTGTGCAGTGCTAAAACAGCCTCCTATCGCTCTGAAACGCTCATTTTTGACATAAGCCACTTTTCACCCTTAATGAATGAAATTCCAGGTAAAAACTCCTTTGCCGTGAAGAAGATCCAAATTCAACCAGTTCAGGCTAGTAAACCTGTTTGAAAGACCTTTTTTCAGTGAAATGCAGCTTAGTGCAAAAACAGGCTGCTCTCGCTCTGAAACGCTCATTTTTGACATAAGCCACTTTTCACCTTTAATGAATGAAATTCCAGGTAAAAACTCCTTTGCCATGAATAAGATCCAAATTCAACCAGTTCAGGCTAGTAAACCTGTTTGAAAGACCTTTTTTCAGTGAAATGCAGCTTAGTGCAAAAACAGGCTGCTCTCGCTCTGAAACGCTCATTTTTCACATAAGCCACTTTTCAGCGCTAAAACAGCCTCCAATCGCTCTGAAACGCTCATTTTTGACATAAGCCACTTTTCACCTTTAATGAATGAAATTCCAGGTAAAAACTCCTTTGCCATGAAGAAGATCCAAATTCAACCAGTTCAGGCTAGTAAACCTGTTTGAAAGACCTTTTTTCAGTGAAATGCAGCTTAGTGCAAAAACAGGCTGCTCTCGCTCTGAAACGCTCATTTTTCACATAAGCCACTTTTCAGCGCTAAAACAGCCTCCAATCGCTCTGAAACGCTCATTTTTGACATAAGCCACTTTTCACCTTTAATGAATGAAATTCCAGGTAAAAACTCCTTTGCCATGAAGAAGATCCAAATTCAACCAGTTCAGGCTAGTAAACCTGTTTGAAAGACCTTTTTTCAGTGAAATGCAGCTTAGTGCAAAATCAGGCTGCTCTCGCTCTGAAACGCTCATTTTTCACATAAGCCACTTTTCAGCGCTAAAACAGCCTCCAATCGCTCTGAAACGCTCATTTTTGACATAAGCCACTTTTCAGCCTTAAAGAATGAAATTCCAGGTAAAAACTCCTTTGCCATGAAGAAGATCCAAATTCAACCAGTTCAGGCTAGTAAACCTGTTTGAAAGACCTTTTTTCAGTGAAATGCAGCTTAGTGCAAAAACAGGCTGCTCTCGCTCTGAAACGCTCATTTTTCACATAAGCCACTTTTCAGCCTTAGGCGACTGTACAGTGCTAAAACAGCCTCCAATCGCTCTGAAACGCTCATTTTTGACATAAGCCACTTTTCACCTTTAATGAATGAAATTCCAGGTAAAAACTCCTTTGCCATGAAGAAGATCCAAATTCAACCAGTTCAGGCTAGTAAACCTGTTTGAAAGACCTTTTTTCAGTGAAATGCAGCTTAGTGCAAAAACAGGCTGCTCTGGCTCTGAAACGCTCATTTTTCACATAAGCCACTTTTCAGCGCTAAAACAGCCTCCAATCGCTCTGAAACGCTCATTTTTCACATAAGCCACTTTTCAGCCTTAGGCGACTGTACAGTGCAAAAACAGGCTGCTCTCGCTCTGAAACGCTCATTTTTCACATAAGCCACTTTTCAGCCTTAGGCGACTGTACAGTGCTAAAACAGCCTCCAATCGCTCTGAAACGCTCATTTTTGACATAAGCCACTTTTCACCTTTAATGAATGAAATTCCAGGTAAAAACTCCTTTGCCATGAAGAAGATCCAAATTCAACCAGTTCAGGCTAGTAAACCTGTTTGAAAGACCTTTTTTCAGTGAAATGCAGCTTAGTGCAAAAACAGGCTGCTCTCGCTCTGAAACGCTCATTTTTCACATAAGCCACTTTTCAGCGCTAAAACAGCCTCCAATCGCTCTGAAACGCTCATTTTTGACATAAGCCACTTTTCACCTTTAATGAATGAAATTCCAGGTAAAAACTCCTTTGCCATGAAGAAGATCCAAATTCAACCAGTTCAGGCTAGTAAACCTGTTTGAAAGACCTTTTTTCAGTGAAATGCAGCTTAGTGCAAAAACAGGCTGCTCTCGCTCTGAAACGCTCATTTTTCACATAAGCCACTTTTCAGCGCTAAAACAGCCTCCAATCGCTCTGAAACGCTCATTTTTGACATAAGCCACTTTTCACCTTTAATGAATGAAATTCCAGGTAAAAACTCCTTTGCCATGAAGAAGATCCAAATTCAACCAGTTCAGGCTAGTAAACCTGTTTGAAAGACCTTTTTTCAGTGAAATGCAGCTTAGTGCAAAATCAGGCTGCTCTCGCTCTGAAACGCTCATTTTTCACATAAGCCACTTTTCAGCGCTAAAACAGCCTCCAATCGCTCTGAAACGCTCATTTTTCACATAAGCCACTTTTCACCTTTAATGAATGAAATTCCAGGTAAAAACTCCTTTGCCATGAATAAGATCCAAATTCAACCAGTTCAGGCTAGTAAACCTGTTTGAAAGACCTTTTTTCAGTGAAATGCAGCTTAGTGCAAAAACAGGCTGCTCTCGCTCTGAAACGCTCATTTTTCACATAAGCCACTTTTCAGCGCTAAAACAACCTCCAATCGCTCTGAAACGCTCATTTTTGACATAAGCCACTTTTCACCTTTAATGAATGAAATTCCAGGTAAAAACTCCTTTGCCATGAAGAAGATCCAAATTCAACCAGTTCAGGCTAGTAAACCTGTTTGAAAGACCTTTTTTCAGTGAAATGCAGCTTAGTGCAAAAACAGGCTGCTCTCGCTCTGAAACGCTCATTTTTCACATAAGCCACTTTTCAGCGCTAAAACAGCCTCCAATCGCTCTGAAACGCTCATTTTTGACATAAGCCACTTTTCACCTTTAATGAATGAAATTCCAGGTAAAAACTCCTTTGCCATGAAGAAGATCCAAATTCAACCAGTTCAGGCTAGTAAACCTGTTTGAAAGACCTTTTTTCAGTGAAATGCAGCTTAGTGCAAAAGCAGGCTGCTCTCGCTCTGAAACGCTCATTTTTCACATAAGCCACTTTTCAGCCTTATAGGCGACTGTACAGTGCAAAAACAGCCTCCTCTCGCTCTGAAACGCTCATTTTTCACATAAGCCACTTTTCAGCCTTAGGAGACTGTACAGTGCTAAAACAGCCTCCTATCGCTCTGAAACGCTCATTTTTGACATAACCCACTTTTCAGCCTTAATGAATGAAATTCCAGGTAAAAACTCCTTTGCCATGAAGAAGATCCAAATTCAACCAGTTCAGGCTAGTAAACCTGTTTGAAAGACCTTTTTTCAGTGAAATGCAGCTTAGTGCAAAAACAGGCTGCTCTCGCTTTGAAACGCTCATTTTTCACATAAGCCACTTTTCAGCGCTAAAACAGCCTCCAATCGCTCTGAAACGCTCATTTTTGACATAAGCCACTTTTCACCTTTAATGAATGAAATTCCAGGTAAAAACTCCTTTGCCATGAAGAAGATCCAAATTCATCCAGTTCAGGCTAGTAAACCTGGTTGAAAGACCTTTTTTCAGTGAAATGCAGCTTAGTGCCAAAACAGGCTGCTCTCGCTCTGAAAGGCTCATTTTTCACATAAGCCACTTTTCAGCCTTAGGCGACTGTACAGTGCTAAAACAGCCTCCTATCGCTCTGAAACGCTCATTTTTGACATAAGCCACTTTTCAGCCTTAATGAATGAAATTCCAGGTAAAAACTCATTTGCCATGAAGAAGATCCAAATTCAACCAGTTCAGGCTAGTAAACCTGTTTGAAAGACCTTTTTTCAGTGAAATGCAGCTTAGTGCAAAAACAGGCTGCTCTCGCTCTGAAACGCTCATTTTTCACATAAGCCACTTTTCAGCGCTAAAACAGCCTCCAATCGCTCTGAAACGCTCATTTTTGACATAAGCCACTTTTCACCTTTAATGAATGAAATTCCAGGTAAAAACTCCTTTGCCATGAAGAAGATCCAAATTCAACCAGTTCAGGCTAGTAAACCTGTTTGAAAGACCTTTTTTCAGTGAAATGCAGCTTAGTGCAAAAACAGGCTGCTCTCGCTGTGAAACGCTCATTTTTCACATAAGCCACTTTTCAGCCTTATAGGCGACTGCACAGTGCAAAAACAGCCTCCTCTCGCTCTGAAACGCTCATTTTTCACATAAGCCACTTTTCAGCCTTAGGCGACTGTACAGTGCTAAAACAGCCTCCTATCGCTCTGAAACGCTCATTTTTGACATAACCCACTTTTCAGCCTTAATGAATGAAATTCCAGGTAAAAACTCATTTGCCATGAAGAAGATCCAAATTCAACCAGTTCAGGCTAGTAAACCTGTTTGAAAGACCTTTTTTCAGTGAAATGCAGCTTAGTGCAAAAACAGGCTGCTCTCGCTCTGAAACGCTCATTTTTCACATAAGCCACTTTTCAGCGCTAAAACAGCCTCCAATCGCTCTGAAACGCTCATTTTTGACATAAGCCACTTTTCACCTTTAATGAATGAAATTCCAGGTAAAAACTCCTTTGCCATGAAGAAGATCCAAATTCAACCAGTTCAGGCTAGTAAACCTGTTTGAAAGACCTTTTTTCAGTGAAATGCAGCTTAGTGCAAAAACAGGCTGCTCTCGCTCTGAAACGCTCATTTTTCACATAAGCCACTTTTCAGCCTTATAGGCGACTGCACAGTGCAAAAACAGCCTGCTATCGCTCTGAAACGCTCATTTTTCACATAAGCCACTTTTCAGCCTTAGGCGACTGTACAGTGCTAAAACAGCCTCCTATCGCTCTGAAACGCTCATTTTTGACATAAGCCACTTTTCAGCCTTAATGAATGAAATTCCAGGTAAAAACTCATTTGCCATGAAGAAGATCCAAATTCAACCAGTTCAGGCTAGTAAACCTGTTTGAAAGACCTTTTTTCAGTGAAATGCAGCTTAGTGCAAAAACAGGCTGCTCTCGCTCTGAAACGCTCATTTTTCACATAAGCCACTTTTCAGCGCTAAAACAGCCTCCAATCGCTCTGAAACGCTCATTTTTGACATAAGCCACTTTTCACCTTTAATGAATGAAATTCCAGGTAAAAACTCCTTTGCCATGAAGAAGATCCAAATTCAACCAGTTCAGGCTAGTAAACCTGTTTGAAAGACCTTTTTTCAGTGAAATGCAGCTTAGTGCAAAAACAGGCTGCTCTCGCTCTGAAACGCTCATTTTTCACATAAGCCACTTTTCAGCGCTAAAACAGCCTCCAATCGCTCTGAAACGCTCATTTTTGACATAAGCCACTTTTCACCTTTAATGAATGAAATTCCAGGTAAAAACTCCTTTGCCATGAATAAGATCCAAATTCAACCAGTTCAGGCTAGTAAACCTGTTTGAAAGACCTTTTTTCAGTGAAATGCAGCTTAGTGCAAAAACAGGCTGCTCTCGCTCTGAAACGCTCATTTTTCACATAAGCCACTTTTCAGCCTTAGGCGACTGTACAGTGCTAAAACAGCCTCCAATCGCTCTGAAACGCTCATTTTTGACATAAGCCACTTTTCACCTTTAATGAATGAAATTCCAGGTAAAAACTCCTTTGCCATGAAGAAGATCCAAATTCAACCAGTTCAGGCTAGTAAACCTGTTTGAAAGACCTTTTTTCAGTGAAATGCAGCTTAGTGCAAAAACAGGCTGCTCTCGCTCTGAAACGCTCATTTTTCACATAAGCCACTTTTCAGCGCTAAAACAGCCTCCAATCGCTCTGAAACGCTCATTTTTGACATAAGCCACTTTTCACCTTTAATGAATGAAATTCCAGGTAAAAACTCCTTTGCCATGAAGAAGATCCAAATTCAACCAGTTCAGGCTAGTAAACCTGTTTGAAAGACCTTTTTTCAGTGAAATGCAGCTTAGTGCAAAAACAGGCTGCTCTCGCTCTGAAACGCTCATTTTTCACATAAGCCACTTTTCAGCGCTAAAACAGCCTCCAATCGCTCTGAAACGCTCATTTTTGACATAAGCCACTTTTCACCTTTAATGAATGAAATTCCAGGTAAAAACTCCTTTGCCATGAAGAAGATCCAAATTCAACCAGTTCAGGCTAGTAAACCTGTTTGAAAGACCTTTTTTCAGTGAAATGCAGCTTAGTGCAAAAACAGGCTGCTCTCGCTCTGAAACGCTCATTTTTCACATAAGCCACTTTTCAGCCTTATAGGCGACTGCACAGTGCAAAAACAGCCTGCTATCGCTCTGAAACGCTCATTTTTCACATAAGCCACTTTTCAGCCTTAGGCGACTGTACAGTGCTAAAACAGCCTCCTATCGCTCTGAAACGCTCATTTTTGACATAAGCCACTTTTCAGCCTTAATGAATGAAATTCCAGGTAAAAACTCATTTGCCATGAAGAAGATCCAAATTCAACCAGTTC